>NC_057800.1:387966343-388265823 GCF_018294505.1 Triticum aestivum | reverse complement strand
GGCGCGATGGGCGGCGCGCGAGCGGGCTGCGCGGCGGCGGATGGTCGTGGGCCTCGGGGGCCCGACCTGGGCCTCCCGGGCCGGCAGCGCGCGACGAAGTGGGGCGGCGGCGCGGATCCAATGGAGGCGTGACACGTGGCGGCGGAGGGGAGGATCCGGACACGTCCGGCCGTCCGGATTTTGTCCGGCGGCTGGAGGAGGAGGGGAACTAGGGTTTCGTCCGTGATTCGAATGGGGGAGCTAGGAGAGTTCAAATGAGGTGCGGTTTTCGGCCACGCGATCGTGATCGAACGCTCTAGATGATGGAGAAGGCTTAGGTGGGTTTTGGGCCAAATTGGAGGGGTGTTGGGCTGCAACACACACGAGGCCTTTTCGGTCCCTCGGTTAACCGTTGGAGTATCAAACGAAGTCCAAATGATACGAAACTTGACAGGCGGTCTACCGGTAGTAAACCAAGGCCGCTTGGCAAGTCTCGGTCCAATCCGGAAATGTTTAATCCCCACACATGAAAGAAATCTAGAAATGACCACCGGAGGGGAACGAAGCGCCGGAATGCAAAACGGACAACGGGGAAAATGCTCGAATGCATGAGACGAACACGTATGCAAATGCAAGGCACATGATGACATGATATGAGATGCATGACAACGATAACAACACACGGAGACAAAAACCCGAACCCGAGAAAATAAAATAACTTAACGCCTGAAGCGGCAAGAGTTGGAGTACAAATTGGGAAAGTTACATACGGGGTGTTACAGGGGCACCCCAAAGACACCAACTCCCCTCCACAGTTTACGCCTGCGATCATATCTTCGTAGTGCTTAGGTGAAGCCCTGCGCAGATCACTTCACCATCACCGTCACCACGCCGTCGTGCTGACGTAACTCTTCCTCGACACTTTGCTGGATCAAGAGTTCGAGGGACGTCATCGAGCTGAACATGTGCAGAACTTGGAGGTGCCATACGTTCGGTGCTTGATCGGTCGGAACGAGAAGAAGTTCGACTACATCAATCGCGTTGTCAAAACACTTCCGCTTTCGGTCTACGAGGGTACGTGGACACACTCTCCCCCTCTTGTTGCTATGCATCTGCTAGATAGATCTTGCGTGAGCGTAGGATTTTTTTTTTGAAATTACATGCTACATTCCCCAACACTCTGATGATGACCCCATGGTGGAGACGGGCTCTTACGACGACTCGATGCCGGAACCCGCGCCGGTCCATGGGGGCTGCACCATGGAGCATGCGCAGGCACACTTCAACGTCGCTATGGCGGAGGAGCATCTGATGTCGGCGTTATGACAAGCACAGGAGGAGCAACGGTACAACCTCTTCCTCCTCGAGCAGCATCGGTCGACGGAGGGCCAAATCTATGTCGAGCGAGCGAGTGAGGAAGCCGTGGCGGCCATAGACGCGGCGAACCCCAAATTCGTCACCGATAACCGGCGATCTACGAGGCTTCGCGTTCACGCCGCCACTCGCAACCTGATCACGGTGTAGGCCGATGCGGAGGGTGCTGGCGGCCGTCAAGAACGCTGCCAGCTATGCATTCTACGCGGCGCCAACAAACTTTCGTTGGCGCCGTGGGATGATGAGTGTTCCGCCCGTCCACATCCATCGTGGAACTCACGTCCACCGACGACGGACAGGTCGTGGACTCCGACGAGGAGTAGTAGTAGTGCATGGGAGGCCGCATGGCCTTGTGTCCCAAGTGGGCTGGTCCATCTCCCTTGTCCTACTCTTTCCCGTCGGCGACCACACCTTCACTTCACGAGTCTCATCGTCACCGCTCATGGAGACGGGAAGATTTTTCTCTCGAATACGCACGAGTGTGCGTACTATATTATAAAGAAGGAACCGGGGTAAAGAGCCCGTCCACGTTAGTGTTACAGATTACATTTATACACACCGAACACTAACCCCACCCTCCACCTTCCTCTCATATGTCTAGCTACTCTCTGCAGCCCACCCTTCCACTTCTGTGAAGAACACATTCATGTCCCCTTTTAGTATGCCCACCTGTTTCCATACGCGACCCTCTCCGACGACGGCATGGATAACCCGATTCTTTGAAGGTGTGGCCCCGTCGAAGACGATAGAGTTGCGGTGCTTTCATAGTTGCCATAGGCCTAGAATGATGATTGCATTTGCATCCCTCTTGGTCTGTCCTCTTCCCCCCTTGTCTTGACACCATGCAGCGAGGTTGTCGTTCGCTGTGGGTATCCACTCTGGCTTGCCTAGGGGGCGGCAGATCGCGGTCCACACCTCCCGTGCAACGACACATTGTAAAAGGATGCGGTTAATGCTCTCCTCTGCTTGGTTTCACATTGGGCAACTGTCTTGGTGATCGAGTCCTCTTCTTGCCAATCGACCCGACGAATGCCATAAAGGAACAGCAAGGACGTGGAGACGGGAGTCGCTGTAGACTAGGTTTAGGTCCGGTAGTTTTTTTAAAAAATATAATGAATGTGTTTCGGTTTATATGAAAATCATCCGTTTTGTATGTAATTCATATGGTTTGGTGGACTTTATTTTGAAATGTATGATTGAATGACCAGTTCTCGTATTAGTGTTCGCGGACTGGTCCCCACCGATCAACGGACGGATACGGTGTTAAAACAACCAACCAAGAGATGTAATTTTTACGGAGGTATTTGAAACGAAAACGCTGGTCCAAACAGGGCCTAGGTTTTGACTCGTTGAACAAAATAAAGCGAATCCCCATTAGTGAGGATAGAGAAAGAAATGCGTATATTTCAGAGGGGCGTTGGGCTAAATCGCATCAGAAACGGGCGCTCCTCGTGTAGAAGGAGGCCATAAAGAAGCGACCACCGTTCCGGCCGCAGCCTCCTCCTTCGTCGTCGCCCAGCCCTCGGTCTTTGGTCTTTGGCAAATTCCCAGTACCCTGCCCGCACTGCCCGAATCCTTCCCTGCACTGCAGCCTACCCTTTCCCCTGCCCGCCCTGCCCCGACACCCCCACCCCTCTTCACCCTCTCTCTTGCTAGTTCCTTCCCTGCTTCTCCCTTCCGCCCGCCCCGCCCCGATGCTCACCTCCGGAGGCCGCGCGGGCGGCTTCCATTGCCGCGCTGAGAAGCATTGGGGACGCTGCTGCTGAGTTGGTCGGTGCGCGGGGTGGTGGCGGCGGGTGGGTTGGATAGGAGATGGGGAAGGAGGGGACGCGGCGGGGGCAGGATGTGATGCGGCGGAAGGGGAAGGAGGCGGCAATGGACGAGGACGATGCGGCGCCTCCCACTGGTTGCTGGATCCGGCTACCGCGACTGGGCGGCGGATGCATGTCCTCGGGCTCCAAGGTCGACTCCTCCACCAGCGGCGCCTGCGCCAACGGCGGCGGTAAAATGCTCTCACTCCTCCTAGACATCGCGTTCACTTTCTGGTCTGCTTCCCTGCTCTCCAGCACTAGCAGCAGCCTACGCCTTCGCGTTTGTCCATGCCTGATGCTCGTCCGTATGTTTGATTGGTTGCCCGGGTGCTGTGTGTCTTGTGTTTTAGCACTCGAGATGACAGAGGCCTGAACTTTTTTATTCTATATCTCTTGAAGTTAAGTTGATGGCGATGGGAGCGTTCTATGATGAAATTGGATGTGTTGGTGTGCTCTGGTGGGTGGTAGGATCATTTAAGAGTGGTTGGTATGGTGTGGGGTGTCATGAGATGAGATGTTTCTGTTTAATTTACACACAGTGGTACATGAGTTGATGTAAACTGAATGTTGTGCCATGTCGGAGTGCTGCCATTACCCATCTAGAGACATTAAAACTGTGCAACTTTCCATCCATCTCAGGCTATTAGCGTTGACAGCCGCTGGATCTTCAGTTCTCGTTGCTTTTGGCCGTCCGATTTTGTCAAAAATCCCACGTCGCCTCGCTTTGGTTTGCTAAGGTCGAGCGGTATCCGTGATGGGCTGCTGCTCCAGGGACAATTTGGGGAGCCTGCTGTTAAATTGCTAGTATAAAAGGGCGGGGCTTACACTTGTGGGGTTAAGTTTGCGGGTTGCTGGTAATAGGGGATTTTGTAGTGGTTGAAGCAGGAGTACCTCAGGTAAAATGCAAGGTGATGTTTTGTTGCTGCAGGAGTGGTGATTACTGATTAGGAGGAGCTGAAGGGATGCCCAAATGTCATTAAATTCAATGCTTGTCTATTTTTGTCCATACGCTTTTAGACGCAATACAATTAATTACCGTTTGGCCATGTGGTGTTATGCATATTTAGAGGCATTAAAACCGTGCAACTTTCCATCCATCTCAGGCTATTAGCGTTGACAGCCGTTGGATCTTCAGTTCTCGCCGCTTTTGGCCGTTCGATTTTGTCAAAAATCCCACGTCGTCTCGCTTTGGTTCGCTAAGATCGAGCCGTATCCGTGATGGGCTGCTGCTCCAGCGACAATTTCGGGAGCCTGCTGTTAAATTGTTAGTATAAAAGGGCGTGGCTTGCACTTGTCGGGGTAAGTTTGCGGGTTGCTGGTAATAGGGGACTCTGTAGTGGTTGAAGCAGGAGTACCTCAGGTAAAATGCAAGGTGATGTTTTGTTGCTGCAGGAGTGGTGATAACTGATTAGGAGGAACTGAAGGGACGCCCAAATGTCGTTAAATTCAATGTTTGTCTGTTTTTGTCTATACGCTTGTAGACGCATACAATTAATTACCGTTTGGCCATGTGGCATTATGCATATTTGATATTTCTCTGTAATTAAGTACAGAAGGCAACTTTTGTTCCGAGATTTAACATTTAGGGTTCCATTTATGCATGCTTCAGAATAACAAACGGATATGTCCAAAGGGAGTGTCAAGTGAAATGCTCAAGCAGGAAACACTAGTTATAGTTATGGTCTATGGACAAAACTAAAATATAAAGGGTGCCTGTAATTGATGGTTATGTCATAATTTTTGTATCAAGTCACTTCAAATTGTCACACGCTCTATTTTCTTATAAAGCATTTTGTGTTATTAGTGTTATACCTTTAGCATTTAAAGTTTACTTCAGTGAGAAAACTTATATCTTATGTTCAAGCAGACTATTTGATTCAGTTGAGTTGCACCCAAAACATTTCCACCTTTCTAAAATGTATGACCCCACAAAGTCATCTGCTGTATAAACTCTGGACATACCGTCATGTTTGGTGCAGAATTGGATTTTAATTCCATAGACTTACACATGGCCTCATACCTGATCCACATTAAAGAAGTAGAAATATATAAGTCATGTTGACCATCAGGGCCGTACACGAGAATCTGGGGGCCAGTGCAAAATAGTACTCCCTCCGTCCCATAATATAAGATGTTTCTGCAAGCTAGTCTTATATTGTGGGACGGGGGGAGTATGAAATAAGGCCCTTTTATGGAAAATCCTAGTTACGAATATTATTACTTATTTTATCATACTATAAACATAATCTTCCCAATAATTGTTTCAAAGATAACGGAAAAACTGGAGAAGAATAGCTGAATATATAGGTTGTGCTAGTTCCTAGTATGATGCACCGGAGATTTTCCTTAAAAAAAGTTATCGGTGATCTTTTTAGTGGAAACTGAGCGGTGATTTATACTATTAATTGTGATTTAAATGGAGAGAGAGGTCAAGAGAAAGGCGTGTGCTTGTGTACTGGCTGGCCTTGGAACTGGTCGGCGTTTGGAAGTTGGAATGTTGCACAGGAGATGAAGCATTGCTTAGATATTCTCTTGATTAATACTATTAATTGTCATTTAAGATAATTTTTGAGGCCTCAAAATTTTAGGGGCCCTGTGTCATCGCACACGCTGCACCTGCTTACCATATGGGCCTGTTAACAATTTTGCGGGAGCTAGAGGCACCTGTTGTTTCTTGCGGTTTGGCGCAGCTTGCTGTGGGCCACCTAGTAGTGTCCTGGTCGAGGTAGTTTTTCAGTCAGTGGCGCGCTTGTGTTGTATCCTGTAGGGGTGTGTGTGTTTGTTGGATTGTGTTTTTCCTTCTTAATGCAATGATACGTAGCTCTTCTGCCTATTTGAGAAAAAAATGTTGACCATCTTACAGTTAGTGGTAGTATTTTTTACTTTATAAGAGAGACTGTCAGCCTTGTTGTTTAGTCCCATAAATTTTTTGCTATCACATTAGCTATTGTTTTGCAGCTTCTGATGTTTTACTCAGAAGCAAGGATTCACATATTTCTGTGGCACTACCTTTGTCAAATTTCAATTATATCAGGCATTGATCTCCTAATGGTTAATGTCTACTGTGCAGAGAGCAAAAAGGTAAATCGTAGTTGTTGGGATCAATCAGCTCCACCAGCCGCATCTGGTTCGACAACATCCAGCAACACTGGAAGCATCTCGCCTTCTTCCATAGTTGGAGAAGAACTTAAACTAGCAGCCCAACTGCGTAGATTTACGTTCAATGAACTTAAGTGCGCCACCAGAAACTTTCGACCTGAGAGTCTTCTTGGTGAGGGAGGTTTTGGTTGTGTCTTTAAAGGTTGGATTGAAGAGAATGGAACTGCTCCGATGAAACCTGGCACAGGATTAACTGTTGCTGTCAAGACACTCAACCATGATGGGCTTCAGGGGCATAAGGAGTGGGTGGTATGTTTTTACTTTCTTTGGTATGCAGCACACGAAACATTATGGTATTAGCTTTAACTGCTTCATTAAGTAAACTATCATTATGTGTTCTCAGGCAGAAGTTGATTTCCTTGGAAACCTTCAACATCCACACCTAGTGAAATTGGTTGGTTACTGCATTGAAGATGACCAACGGTTGCTAGCATACGAATTTATGCCCCGCGGAAGTTTGGAGAATCATCTTTTCAGGAGTAAGTGCTATTTTGTTTTACTCTTAGTCAGATATAACATATGATGCAGACTTTCACTCTGTCAGGACATCTACCCTTGTTGAAATAGTTAATACATGGCATATTTCTCTTCTACTCTTAGACTCTTGGTCGAATGCGACTCGTAGGTATTATTCGTTACTTATTGTTTGCTACTACTAACTTTTTATTCCATTGCTAAAATTCTGCTTGTGTGCTAATTTGACGAAACCTAAATTTGTTACTCCCTCCGATCCAAATTAATTGATGCAGCTCTAGTACAATTTTGTACTAGAGCTGCGTCAATTAATTTGAATCGGAGGGAGTAGTTTTATTACAACTATATTCTGTAGTGTCTTGTATTCGTCCAATAACTGTCTTGAATAATTGTACTAAATAGGGTCATTTCCGCTCCCATGGGCTATCAGAATGAAAATTGCACTTGGTGCTGCAAAAGGCCTTGCATTTCTTCACGAAGAAGCTGAAAGGCCAGTGATATATCGGGATTTCAAAACTTCAAATATTCTTTTGGATGCGGTATGCAACTATACTGAGAACCGATAATCCATGATCATTCAGACTATTACATTTGCCCATTTCTTATACATTTATTTCCAGGAATACAATGCAAAACTCTCTGATTTTGGACTTGCGAAAGATGGCCCTGAGGGTGATAAGACACATGTCTCTACTCGGGTCATGGGAACATATGGATATGCAGCTCCTGAGTATGTTATGACAGGTGAGTCGATCAGTTGTTGTCCTGCATCATACTACTGCTCAACTTGTCCTGAAAATTGGAGCAAATCTTGCATGATGTTATCCTTATTGTTCTGTCCAGTTACTGCTAGTGTGTCCTATACTTCAATCATTCAATGTATGCTAGATAGACTGAAGTTCATACATACTTATCCGACAAACAATGCGTTATGTTTCCTTTGATAGGTGATAGGTACATTGATAGGCTTATAACCTAGCAACTATATTATAATGACTGTGTACAAGGATGGTGTGTGTGTGGAGTGTTTTAGGGCCTGCACCTTTCTGGCCACCTTCGCATTTATGTGGATGCTATCATTGCATAACATAATAATTTAGGTGATTACGGATATTTAAGGCAGTCCATGTGCTGCTGTGGGTTGTGCAACAGCTGTTCGTCTGAATTCATTCCGCTCTGAGGTAGTCAGAAATATGATTATAATTTCACAGGCTCAAGATAATCTTGCCCATTTTGGGTCAACTAAGCTGAATGAATCTCCTAGAAAATAGACAAGTTACCACTCATTCTTTTATTCGGTTCGTGTAGCTTGTTGAATTCCCTCGCATGTTCTACTGCTTATAAGTTCATCTCTTGCTCAGGTCACCTGACATCAAAGAGCGATGTATACAGTTTTGGAGTGGTGCTACTAGAGATGATGTCGGGCAGAAGGTCAATGGACAAGAACAGGCCAAACGGGGAGCACAATCTGGTTGAATGGGCACGCCCTTATCTTGGAGAAAGAAGGCGATTCTATAGGCTCGTAGATCCCCGTCTAGAGGGAAATTTCTCCATAAAAGGCGCTCAGAAGACGGCTCAGCTGGCACATGCTTGCCTTAGCCGGGATCCCAAGGCTAGGCCTCTCATGAGCCAAGTGGTGGAAGTTCTCAAGCCTCTTCCAAACCTGAAAGACATGGCTAGCTCCTCCTACTTCTTCCAGTCCATGCGCCAAGAGCGTGCCGCAAGCCTTGGCAACCCAAATGGTAGCCAAAGCATGAAGGCACAGAGCACCTTTGCACGGAACGGAGTGCAGCCAATGAGGAGCCTCTCGTATGGTCCGCACGCTTCTCCGTACCGCCAGTCTCCAAGGCCCAACGGCAAACAGCCCTAAGACTCACCTGTTCATCATGAGTGGTTCAAGGTTGGGTTCTCGTCCAGCACTGATGGGGAATGGCGCGTGCATTGGCTGTGGCCCCCGTTGCCGTGGATAGACAGATGCCCTCAAGGATGATTAGAATTCCGCAGTGAAGATTTCTTCTCGTTGCTTAGCTTTTTAGCTGCTTCTGTATCTATTACTCTGGGAACATTGACTTGGGAGGGGGGAATCAGACAGGGTTTTGTTTGCCATTTGAACAAATGCTCAGATGGATGCTTAGAAACTCCCCTGATTGGAGAATCAACCATCGGCACAGGAAGAAGAGCCTAGTGCATGTATGGCTCTCGTCTCTTATTCAGAGCAGATTTTTACTTGTTAAAGAAAAATGAAAGACAAACGTCGTCTTCGCCATCATATCATGCTTCCATGATGAGCGATGGCAGCGGCCTAGTATTTAAGTTGCATGTGCTATTGATGGGGGTGACAGGGCTCGCTTTCAGGTCCTGGTACATTTGCCAGATCAAATCCATAAACATGCATGGTTATCGCTGGCACTTGCCATTACTCCGGGTGCTTGTGATGTTACCACTGTCTCGTTTCCTTTTTGGGTGGGTCACATTCAGGCAGCACGGGGCTGGCGGTGGCATCATGACAGTGACCGGAGAGAATATCAGGTGGAAATCAAGCACCAACTTACGATGGAAACAAGTAAAATTGTCAAAAACCACCGCAGTTGTGTTGGACAGTGCGGAAAACCATCGTTTTCATAGAAGTTTGCCGAAAACACCGATTCAGTAAGCGAGTTGCCAAGAGCACTAACTGGTCGATTGACTGTGTTTGGACAGCGAACCTGGCGTCCAGGCCCCACAAAGTCAGGGCCACGTGACAAGTGATCACTCTTATTTCCTCCAACCTGACCTTCAGTGACAAGTGATCACTCTTATTACCTCCAACCTCACCTTCAAGATCTACGGACCGATGCGCTCAAACCTGAAATATTCTTTATTCGAGGAGCTTATTCATGAGAAGCCGACTGAAGGGGTGACGTGGCTTGTCAACGGTGATTTTAATCAGATCCGCTGTGCCCAAGATAAAAATAAGCCGAATGCGGATCATAGCTGCATCACCAGATTCCGAGCAGCCCTGAATTCTTATGAGATCAAGGAGATTCACCTACAAAACCCGCAAATTCACTAGGAGCAACGAGCGGCCCCATCCAACTTTTTGTAAATTTGATTCTTTCTTCTGTAATGAGGACTAGGACCTTGCTTTCGCAAACCACATTCTTCATGCATTGTCATCCTCCCTTTTCGATCATTGTCCTCTGCTCTTGGCGAACAAAGATGGCCCTCTCCGACCCAAATCTCCCGCTTTGAAAATTTCTGGACCAAGATGCCTGGGTTCATACCGGTAGTGCAAAAGGCGTGGAGCGGGCCTTGCAACCGCTCTGATCCTTGCCAGTTGTTTACGAACTTAAGAATACTGGTCAACGGCTTCGTGCTTGGAGTAGGTCCGTCTTCTCTAACTCCAAGGTTCAGCTCCACATGGCCTTGGAGGTCATTCTTCGCCTCGATACGGCCCAAGAAACTCAAGTGCTCTCTACGGATGAGAGGGACCTAAGGAAAATGTTAAAAAGAAGGGTGATTGGCTTAGCGACAATGGAGAGAGCTCGCAAGCGACAGTGCTCGAGGATCACCAGTCTCAAAGAGGGATATGCGAACACAAAATATTTTCATCTCCGCATCAACCATCGGGGAAGGAAAAAAATATCCTCCATCTCAAGCATGTCCAAGGATGGGTTACCAATCATGAGCACAAGAAGACCATCGTCCAATGGCATTTTACCTCCATCATGAAAATTTCCACAAGAGAAACATCCATTGTAATTTCTTGTATGTTTAGAATCTTGCTCAACGCCTTCATTGCAACAAGAAGTCAACCTTGCTCTTCGAGCTTGACATCAAAAAGGCATTTGACTCGGTTAGGTGGGACTTCCTCATGGACATGCTCCGTCACAACGGCTTCCCTCGAGTGTTGCTCAACGGATTGGCGGGTGATCCTATTAATCATGGCAAGGGGCCGCGGTAGGGAGACCCCCTATCGCCGCTGCTCTTTGTTCTCGCCATTGACCCGCTTCACCACATCCTCGCCACGACCACTTGGCAAGGAAAGCTCCACCCAATTGGCGGAAGAGCCCTACCACCCGAGCATCTCTTTATGCGGATGATGCTACGATACTTGTTGCCCTACCACCTGAGCATCTTTTAATGTACTCACCTACCTGGTTGGACCTAGACCACTTCCTTAGCCTCGAAGACATTGTGGTACCCCTTGGAATATAAAAGGAGGGCCAGACCAGAGGAGGGGAAAAAGAGGAACACGATGAGTAGAAGAAGATCAAGTAGAACAAGGTTGGACACTTATTAGAACATCAGTAGGAGCACACTACGCCTCCCATTCCCGGGAAGGACTTGTAGCTCTAATACACCTATGAAACACACAAAAGGCAGGAGTAGGGTACTACACAACCATGCGGCCCGAACCTGGGTAAATCATCGTGTCCATTTCGTATAGTTTAGTAGTGTAGGTCCTCACCTTCGCGCCCCATCCCCGAACTAGCAAAAGTATGTCATCCGTCCAGGGTGTTACACGTGTGTTCTGCACATGCCACTCGACATCTGGCACGCCATGCAGGGGGCGCTCGTGCAGATCTACATCAATAAAGCTGCCGACGTCTCTCTTGACGCTAGATCCATCTTCATCGTCATCAGCTTCTTCATCGTGAGGTGAGGATGACCAAAGTACGATTGCCTAAAGTTTTTTTAGCATTTTGGTTGCCTAAAGTTGCGGCCCCGCACACTGGGCATCCACAAAATCTTCATCCTTGCCAGCGAAAGGAGGGCGCCCCGCCTTGCATTCGAAAGGACCCCACATTTGGCAACCCCAGGACTGTGCGGTTCACCCCCGAAGGCAGGGAGGCGGTGCCCCCGAGTGACTGCCGCCAAGATCCCTCGTTGGGGAAAAGATCTCACAGTGGCTCGCCCTACCTACATTTCACTTCAATACCTTAAGAAGAAGCCAGGCGAGCAACTTCGGGAGCACATGTGGCGCTTTCGTCAAGTGGAGGACGAGATTGAAGGACTGCCCACTGCCTCCATCATCACGGCCTTCTACCTCAACATATGTAGTGCCCGGGTCCGCGGGGCGATGGTGGCTCATTGGGCGCACACCGTAGTGGAGATTTATGCTCTTACTCACGAGTGCGCCCGGACAGAGGAAGCTAGCAACCTTTGGGGAGCTAGCGGACACCAGCTTGCTGTCTCGAGACCCGGGGCCATGCTGCAGCCAACGTTCATGGATCCAGGGCTGTTGGTAAGGCCGGCCAAGCAGAAGAACTCCTTCATCATCAAGATAGGGCGGGCCGACGATGGGTCTCACACTGTTAGTGCGGACCTTGCCCTGGTCAACGCCTAATCAACAAGCACCTTAACACCTCCTTGGCATTGAGATCAGATACTCAGGGTGTTGAAAAAGCCAAGTACTTCCTATTAAAAAGTTATTTATGCGTTAATCCATAGATTCATGCAAGTGTATACCAAGGGGGATGTATCTGGTGTACCAAGGCAATTGGTGCTACCGGTGTACCAGTCGTCCGTTGCACATACAAAAATGTTCAAAAAAATTCGGAAAAATTAGTGCATTGACACAACATAAATGTATGTTGTCACAAAAATTTAGATCAATATTCGAAACATTGCTCGAGATAAAAAATAACAAATTTGACACTGAATAATACATAACACAAGTTGGGCTTCAGTTTTGGCCCATTAGCTCATTGATGTCAAATTTGTCATTTTTGTATCTTGACCATTGTTTTGATTTTTGATTTGAATTTTTGTGAAAAGATAGATTGATGTTGTATCGGTACACTAAAATTTTTCCAGATTTTTTTGAACATTTTTGAATGTGCAACGAGGTCCGGTGCACCGGTAGCACCAATTGCCTTGGTGCACCAGATACGTTCCCGTATGCCAAGAACACTCGTTCCCAGATATGGAGTGAAACCGTCTTGTTAAACTACAAGCTCAAAAGAACTAGTATGGTGACTGTATTTATGGTTCCCCAAAATACCACCATAATCCATGGTTTGAGACATGAGATATACATCTTGGACATTATCATTTCAACTGAATGCTTTTTCTACTTGTAGTTTCACTCGACACGTCCCATTTTCTGCATCTTAAGGAGTGTTTGCTAAAAGGTTTCTCGCCTTCCATGATCTCATTCATTATCTTGGAATGTCACGATCAGAATCTCATATCACTCCTCTTTGTCGAAAGCATCGAGCACGGAACGCGACAGTACGATGCGGCGGATAGTGCTTTCATTACCCACGTTATAGAAACGTCCTTCCTGGCATGTGCACTATAGGGGGTAGGGTTATTGTAGAAACTCTTCTTTGTCTCAAGTAGCACCGTGCGACCTTAGAATAGTGAAATATCGTTAAAATAGGGTATACTCGCCTTAATCTTACAAATCTGTTGTTCTCAGCCTTACTGATGATGTCAAAACTTCATTCCTGGCGTGTTTGGCTCAGTGCGATTTCAGGAGTGGATGACCCTTCAGTTCGGTTGAGCATGTTGTTGAGCCATAAGGTTATGCGTCGGGTAGCCCTAGTTTTTCTGATATTACATGAAAACTGTCAACTCCCCTTTTTTTCCCAAGAAGCCTAGGATAATCATTCGATCGAACGAGCTTTCCCATTCGGTGGGCAGCATGGTAGTTCGAGGGTAATGGCGACACAATCCAAAAGAAATCGTATACGTGGATTGTGTGGTGGAGCTCCATCACGAGATTCACGAAGAGAAGTCCATGTTGGTTTTTCAGTATTTATCGAGGGAGTTCCTTATAAAATGCTATGATGGAATAATTTCCCAACAAAGGCCAGAGGGGAAGTTGCGCACTTCAAACGCCGTACCAGTACTTCAAACATGTCGTCGGTTAGGGCAGACTCTGTTGCGATCCCAACTCTTGTCGCCAGTTCTGACAATAGGGGTTGGGCCTCCATGGTCGGATACCCCGTTCTATTGCACGCTTCGGTTCTTAGACACACTCTGGTGATCTCGAAGTGACTAATGGAAGGTCCTGTCATGAAAGCCACCATCAGTTGGCAATCAAGTTCCACAGGGCATTGGATTACTACTGGTTCACATGGGTACATGCCACAACCTGCAGACGGTTTCCAACCCACGTTTTTTTTTCCTCAAACACTTCCTCCCCAGATGGTAACCAGATTCTTTTCACGACTAGGAAATACCCCTAGAAAACTAACGCAAGGAGAAGATGTTGGGGAACGCTATATTTCAAAAAATTTCCTACGATCACGCAAGATCTATCTAGGAGATGCATAGCAACGAGAGGGGAAGAGTATGTCTACGTACCCTCGTAGACCGAAAGCGGAAGCATTATGAAATGGGGTTGATGTAGTCGAACGTCTTCGCGATCCAACCGATCAAGTACCGAACGCACGGCACCTCCGTGATCTGCACACGTTCAGCTCGGTGACGTCCCTCTTACTCTTGACCCAGTTGAGGCCGAGGGAGAGTTTCGTCAGCACGACGGCGTGATGACGGTGATGATGAAGTTACCGACACAGGGCTTCGCCTAAGCACTACAATGATATGACCAAGGTGGAATTATGTGGAGGGGGGCACCGCACACGGCTAAACAATCAACTTGTGTGTTCTAGGGTGCCCCCCTGCCCCCGTATATAAAGGAGCAAGGGGGAGGCCGGGTGGCCTTCATAGGCACGCCAAGGGGGAAGGAATCCTCCTCCTAGTAGGAGTAGGACTCCCCCCTTTCCTAGTCCTACTAGGAGAAGAAGGAAGGAGGGGAGGGAGGGAAGAGAAGGAAGGAGGGGGCATCGCCCCTCCCCTAGTCCAATTCAGACTAGGCCCATGGGGGGGAGCCCTTGGCAGCCCCTCTCTCTCCCCTAGGCCCAATAAGGCCCATTACTTCTCCGGTGGTTCCGTTAACCCTTCCGGCACTCCGATATATATCTGGTGACCCCCGGAACTCATCCGGTGTCCGAATATAGTCATCCTATGACGCTCCTGATTTGACCGTACACTAATCATGCACGCAAATGTGTACGACCAAGATCAGCGACTCGCGGGAAGATATCACAACACAACTCTAAAAATAAAATAAGTCATACAAGCATCATATTACAAGCCAGGGGCCTCGAGGGCTCGAATACAAGAGCTCGATCATAGACGAGTCAGCAGAAGCAACACTATCTGAGTGCAGACATAAGTTAAACAAGTTTGCCTTAAGAAGGCTAGCACAAACTGGGATACAGATCGAATGAGGCGCCGGCCTCCTGCCTGGGATCCTCCTAACTACTCCTAGTCGTCATCAGCGGCCTGCATGTAGTAGTAGGCACCTCCGGTGTAGTAGGAGTCGTCGTCGACGGTGGCGTCTGGCTCCTGGGCTCCAACATCTGGTTGCGACAACCAGGAAGAAAGTAAATGCGGAAAAAGGGGGAGCAAAGCAACCGTGAGTACTCATCCAAAGTACTCGCAAGCAAGGATCTACACTACATATGCATGGGTATCAATGTAAAAGGGGCAATATCGGTGGACTGAACTGCAGAATGCCAGAATAAGAGGGGGATAGCTAGTCCTGTCGAAGACTATGCTTCTGGCAGCCTCCATCTTGCATCATGTAGAAGAGAGTAGATGGTAAGTTCACCAAGTATCATCGTATAGCATAATCCTACCCGGCGATCCTCTCCTCATCGCCTTATTAGAGAGCGATCACCGGGTTGTATCCAGCACTTGAAAGTGTGTGTTTTATTAAGTATCCGGTTCTAGTTGTCATAAGGTCGAGGTACAACTCCGGGTCGTCCTTGTATCGAGGGACACGGCTATTCGAATAGATCAACTTCCCTGCAGGGGTGCACCACATTTCCCAACACGCTCGATCCCCTTTGTTCGGACACACTTTTCCGGGTCATGCCTGGCCTCGAAAGATCAACACGTCGCAGCCCTACCTAGGCACAACAAAGAGGTCAGCATGCCGGTCTAAATCCTATGGCGCAGGGGTGTGGACCATCGCCCATTGCACACCTGCATGTTGCGTACGCGGCCGGCGAGCAAACCTAGCCTCCCTTATACAAGAGCAGGCATTCCAGTCCAACCCGGCGCGCGCCGCTCAGTCGCTGACGTCAAGAAGGCTTCGGCTGATACCACAACGTCGAGTG
Organism: Triticum aestivum; assembly: GCF_018294505.1. NCBI lineage: Eukaryota > Viridiplantae > Streptophyta > Magnoliopsida > Poales > Poaceae > Triticum > Triticum aestivum. Next base: position 388,249,907 of record NC_057800.1, on the reverse strand, counting down.
CCCATAATTGTTCCTGCGTAGTTGGTTAGTGCGTATAGGCCAATGGACAGACTCAGATCAAATACCCAGATCTCATTAAGCGTGTTATTTTGAAATAACCACGGACGTCGACCAGGGCCAGGCCCACCTCTCTCCTAGGTGGTCTCAACCTACCCTGTCGCTCCGCCACAAAGATCCACTCAGAGGGCCGTCGGGACAAACGTCCTTTCAGACCCAATCCGTGAATCACTCACGGGTACTCTTCGAGCCGACCCGTCTTTAGTCACCACAAGTATCATATATTATGTATAAGTATATACCCGTGATCACCTCCCGAGTGATCACGGCCCGATAGTATAACATGGCAGACGGACAAGAATGTAGGGCCACTGATGGAATACTAGCATCCTATACTAAGCATTTATGATTGCATGTAAAGGTAACAACAGTAGTAGCAAAGACAAGCTATGCATTAGAATAGGATTATCGAAAAACAGTGACATGCTACACTACTCTAATGCAAGCAGTAGAGAGAAGAATAGGCGATATCGGGTTGATCAGGGGGGGGGGCTTGCCTGGTTGCTCTGGCAAGAAGGAGGGGTCATCTTTAATGTAGTCGAACACACGGACATCGGCAACTGTCGGAGTAAATGACCACGGGTAGCCTAGCCGGCACCCCCTGGTTCTTCTAAAAAATTACGAGCCGATCCGGCCCTCAAGAATCCAAGACGTGGGGCCGCCTTCCCCTTGCCGGCTGTCTCCCAGGCCGGCTATAGGAAGGCGACCCGACTTTAGCCCTCATGAAGAAAGCGGCCGCGAGAAGGCCGACTCCAAGAAGCCGGCTCCCACAAAGCGGTCAAGATCATACCCTTGAAGTCTGCATCCACATAACGGCGATGTGACGGGGCGTGGCTACAGTAAAGCCTGCCACCCCCGAATCCCGGAGCACGCCTGGCACAGTGCGCCGTACGGGTGGCCATGGCCCGTCCGGCGCGGCACTGTTGCCACGTTGACCCTGATGTCATCCACGATGGGCTGCCAGTGCGGCCCACGGGCGGTGGGCCCCTTCGGGCAGAGAGACACCCGAAGGCGGCCAGGCCTCCCCCAGTCGGCCCAAGACAAAGCCGGCTCTCCATAGCCGGCTTGCCACCTTCCTCGAAGGAGACGCCCCATTAAGGAGACAAGACGCGGTGAGGCTACAGCGATCACCCGCCGGACGGTGGCACTGTAGCCACGCCCACCTCGGCGAAGCCCTTGTCACCAGGATTGAGCAACAGTAACCGGCCACCAACAAGGCCCTGGACAGTGGGACCTGCCTGTCGACCAAGGAGCCGGCAGTCGGCGGGACCCACCAGCCGGCGCAGAAGCCGGCGAGTGTAGACACAGACGGCTGGGCCCCACGCCTAGCCGGATTACCATTGTACCCCCAGGGGGTAGGCCTATATAAACCCCCCGGGACACCCATGCAAAGGGTTGATCCAAGCTAGTTCTAGACACCACATAGAGAGGGGAGAAGGGCTAGCCGTGCTCTTCTTCTTCTTCTTCTTCTTCTCACAAACAGCTCAAGGAGCATCGTGTAGCTACTTGTTCATCTAGTGATCATGCGGAGACCCCGCAGAGCAGCAGTAGGGGTGTTATCTCCATGGAGAGCCCCGAAGCTGGGTAAGATTCGCCGGCGTGCATGTCTTCGCCTCATCCCGTTTCTAGGCACCGGCGACGTCTTACTGGCTCCCACAATGATAAGCCACCCGTTGGCATATGTCGCACCTACCACCCGACATTTGGCGCCCACCGTGGGGCCAGGTGCACCGTCGCCCAGAGACCTATTCTGGACGGGAACCCTCTTCCTCCCCAGCGAGCGTAGCCTGCCCGGCACGCCCGATGGCGCTTGCCACGACGCGCTGCAAGGCGTCACCAACGTCTGCGCAGCGAGCGGCCTCGCCGATCTCCTTGACAAGACCCTCATCTCCGACGAGCTCGCCTCTGACGCGGGCACCGACCACCTCGTCAACCTCCTCGGCCAGCTCCGCGTCTTCGGCGAGCCTACTGTGGACTTGGAGTTGTTTGGCTCCACCGATCCGATGCATGTCGACTCCGACACAGCCTCACTCGACACTTTCCCCACCGACGTCACGATCTACAATGACCCGCTTCCCCAGGCCGATGGCTGTGACGCTGTCACCACCGAGGTGATGGTCATCGGCCACGGCGACGCTTCTGACGAGAGCGCCCACGACGCCCCGCATGCGGCGGTCCATGACTTGTCCATCCCCCTCCCGGCCGATGCCGATGCCGAAGCACTGGAGGCTCGCCGCCTCGCCCTCCTCGCGGAGGGCTGGCCTCGCCCTCCTCGCGGAGGGCCGGAAGTTGGCTTCCATGAGATGCCTCACTGAGGCCCACCGGCGTGAAGCCGACCGCGCCGCCTTTGGCACGCCGCTCCCAGGCAGGCCCAGCCAGGCCGGCGTTGTCAGACAGCGCGGCGCTGTCGTCGCCGACACGCTAGGAGTCGACCGCCCAGTCTACGCCACTCCACTTGAGAACATGCGTGCCGCCCAGGCGGCCATAGAGGAGGTAGACGGATTGGGGGCCGAAGAACTCCCCCACATGACCAGACGCATCCAGCAGCTAATCGATGCGGCCGCGCAGCGGCACGAAGCCGACGCCCGCGCGGAAAGCCCTCCCCCCGTCGAGATCACGGCGCGACGTCCCGGACGCCAACTGCGGGTAAAACCCGCACGCGGCACGAGAAAGAGCTGGCTGCCAGCCGAAGCCGAACCCGAATCTCCATCGAGCGAGACGCAGAAGGCCATCCCCGGGCCGTGGAGTGGCGGGGCAACCCGCCTCCGCCTCGGCCCCGTGGGGAGAGATATCCCACCCCACCGCCTATTGCGCATCCGACTCTCAGCGGCCGACTAGGCGGCCGCGAAGGGGTCGGCGAGAACGACGCCCGCCATCGGATCGACCGCCTAGCGCGATCCCTGGCGCTGGAAGAAGAAGATGATGTCGGCCCGCCTTGCTTCGGCCCCCGCATCCGCGACGAGCCTTTCCCCAAAGGGTTCTCGCTCCCAAGAGACACGCCCAAGTACAACGGCTCTGTGAAGCCGGAAGATTGGTTGATCGACTACTCCATGGCGGTTAGTATAGCAAACGGCAACAGGCGTGTTGCCGTGAAGTACGTGCCCCTCATGCTGCAAGGCACGACGCGGACCTGGCTCAACAGCCTCAAGCAATACAGCATCAACAACTGGCTAGACTTCATAGAAGCCTTCGTCCGCAACTTCACCAGCACCTACAAGCGGGCTCCCAAGCCCAGGCAGCTCTCCTTGTGTGTACAAGGCCCCGCCGAGTCCACTCGCGACTACCTCACGCGTTGGGCCGAGCTCCAAAACTCTTGCGAAGGGGTGCACGAGGTGCAAGCCATAGAATACTTCACTGCTGGGTGCCGAGAAGGCACCCTCCTCAAGCACAAGCTTCTCTGCGATGAGCCGACTACCCTCGACGAGCTTCTGGACATAGCGGACAAGTACGCCACCGCCGACTCCTCAATGAAGACCGAGCTCCGGGTAGACGCGTCCGGGAAAGTACTCAACCCGGCGCCCAAGACGCCGGCTGGGGACTCCAGCCAACGCCCACACCAGAACAACCACAAGCGCAAGGGCCCCGTGCCGCCCTCCACCAGTCGACAGGTGGCCACAGTCGAAGACGAGCAGCCCGAAGGGCGGCCCGCACCCAAGAAGCAGAGGGGCGGCAAGCCGGCTTGGCAGCTGGCCTTCTCCTACGAGCAACTCTCGACGCCCCATGCAAGTTCCACAGTGGTGCGAAGCCGTCCAACCACACAACCCGGAAGTGCCACTGGCTCACCCGAATCTCCAAAGGCGAAGGGCTCGCGCCGCCTCCGCCTGCCGGTCCGCCGCCTCCGGTTCCTCCGCCGCCGACCACTCGGCCTGCAGTCGGAGCCGTGCACGATGAGTTCCCCGACGAGCATGCCGCTTATATCGTCTTTACAAGCCAGCCCGAAGACCGGCGCAGCAAACGCCGAGAGCACCAGGAAGTCAGCATGGTCGCTGCCAACCCTGCCGAGCACATGCACTGGTCAGAAAAACCTATCAGCTGGAGCCGGGCCGACCACCCAGAGGTGATGCCATCTCCCTGCTCTTATGCGTTGGTTTTGGATGCCACCCTTGCAATGGATAGACGCGCCGCCCGTTTCTCCCGCGTGCCGATAGACGGCGGGAGCAGCATCAACATCCTGTACCGTGACACCCTGGAGAAGCTGAACGTCAAGACAAAGCAACTCATACCTACTCGGACTGTGTTCCATGGCATCGTACCCGGCCTGTCCTGCGCCCCCATTGGCAAGATCAAGATTGACGTACTTTTTGGGGGACAAGGAGCATTTCCGTCGGGAAGCGATCTGGTTTGAAGTGGTGGACCTGGAGAGCCCCTACCATGCATTGCTTGGCCGACCTGCCTTGGCCAGGTTCATGGCTGTTCCCCACTATGCTTACCTCAAAATGAAGATGCCGAGCACCAAGGGTGTCATCACCATAGCCGGCGATTACAAGAAATCTTCCGAGTGCGCAGCAGCCAGCAGCCGGCTGGCCGAGTCCCTTGTGATTGCCGAAGAAAAGAAGATGTTGGACCGAGTTGTGGCCATGGCCGGCAAACAGTCGGCCTTGTCCCCCGATCCCAAGGAGTATGATGCCCAAGGATCTTTCCAGCCGGCCAAGGAGACAAAGAAGATACCTCTTGACCCCGAGCACCTAGAGAAGTTTGCCGTCATCGGGGCAAACCTAAACAGCAAATAGGAAGGCGAGCTCGCTGATTTCCTCTGTGAGAATCGGGACATCTTTGCATGGTCCCCCAAGGACATGCCGGGTGTTCCGAAGGAATTCGCCGAGAACAAGCTACACGTCCGAGAAGACGCAAAACCAGTCAAACAACCCCTCCGCCGACTGTCGGAGGAGAAAAGAAGGACTGTAGGAGAAGAGATAGCCCGGCTTCTGGCAGCCGACTTCATTATGGAAGTTTTCTTTCCAGAGTGGCTCGCCAACCCGGTCCTCGTGCTAAAGAAGAACAACAAGTGGCGCATGTGCATAGACTACATGAGCCTCAACAAGGCCTGCCCCAAAGATCCCTTTGCCCTGCCGAGGATTGATCAGGTGATAGACTCCACGGCCGGATGCGAGCTGTTGAGTTTCTTGGATGCTTACTCAGGATACCACCAGATAAAGTTAGATCCGGAAGACCGCCTGAAGACCGCCTTCATCACGCCATTCGGAGCCTTCTGCTACCTGACTATGACATTCGGCTTAAGAAATGCCGGTGCCACTTTTCAGCGTTGCATGCAGAAGTGCCTCCTCAAGCAGCTCGGCAGAAATGCCCACGTCTACGTAGACGACATTGTGGTGAAGACGGAGAAGCGCGGCACCTTCCTGGAAGACCTCAAGGAAACATTTGAGAACCTGCGCCGGTTCCAAATCAAGCTCAACCCCGAGAAATGCGTGTTTGGAGTGCCAGCCGGCCAGCTCCTAGGCTTCCTGGTCTCCGAACGTGGCATCGAATGCAACCCAGTAAAGATCAAGGCCATTGAGAGAATGGTGATTCCCACCAAACTTCGAGACGTCCAGAAGTTCACCGGATGCTTGGCCTCCCTGAACCGCTTCATCAGCCAGCTCGGAGAGAAAGCTCTCCCCCTCTACCGCCTCATGAAGAAGACCACTCACTTCGAGTGGAATGACCAAGCCGACTAAGCTTTTCACAAGCTGAAGAAGATGCTGGCCACGCCGCCTGTCCTGGCAGCGCCGACTGAGAAAGAGCCCATGCTCCTCTACATTGCCGCAACCAGCCGGGTGGTCAGCACCGTCATCGTAGTCCAACGCCCAGAAGAGGGCCGAGCCCAGCCGGTCCAGAGGCCGGTGTACTATTTGAGCGAGGTGCTGTCTACCTCGAAGCAGAACTACCTGCACTACCAGAAGATGTGCTACGGCGTGTACTTCGCCACCAAGAAGCTGAAGCCCTACTTCCAAGAGCACCCCATCACGGTTGTATGCACCGCCCCGCTGGCCGAGATCATAGGCAGCCGGGATGCATCCGGCCGGGTGGCGAAATGGGCCATCGAGCTGGCCCCCTACATGATCTTCTACCAGCCTCGCACCGCCATCAAGTCCCAAGCATTGGCCGACTTCCTGGTCGACTGGGCCGAGACCCAGTACCTACCGCCAGCTCCCGACTCCACTCATTGGTGCATGCACTTTGATGGGTCCAAGATGCACACCGGCTTGGGAGCCGACGTCATCCTCACCTCTCCCAAAGGCGACAAGCTCAGATACACGCTGCAAATTCACTTTGCCGCCTCCAACAATGTGGCCGAGTACGAGGCACTCATACACGGGCTCGGGCTTGCCAAAGAACTCGGCATTCCCCGGATCCTATGTTATGGCGACTCGGACTTGGTGGTCCAGCAATCATCCGGCGACTGGGATGCCAAGGACGCAAATATGGCAAGCTACCGCTTCCTCGTTCAGCAGATCAGTGGGTACTTTGAAGGATGCGAGTTCCTCCACGTACCATGAGCCGACAACGAGCCAGCTGATGCCCTGGCTCGAATAGGCTCCACTCGGCAAGCAATACCAACCGGTGTCTCTCTACAACGCCTCCTCAAGCCATCTATCAAGCCGTCTCCAGAGTCCGATTCCATCTTCGTGCCGCCTGACCCCGATACAGCCGGGTCCGGCTCAAAGAACCAAGCGGGTGACCCGGGAACTTCGATAGTCGGCCCGGGGACATCAGCAGGCGGCTCAGGGACTTCCGTAGTTACGCCCGACCCGGGGACTGCCACACCCGGCTCGGGGACTGCAGTAGTCGGCCCGGAGGCTGCACCAACACAACAGGCGGCGGCCGACTCCAGCATCTCATCACCCAGCCCGCCCGCCCTGGTCGCAGTAGCCGTGTTGGCCCTAGAAGAAGTCGCAGCTCCATCATGGGCTCAGTCCATCCTCAACTTCCTAATAAACCAAGATCTGCCGGCTGACGAAACAGAGGCAAGACAAGTCCAACGCCGAGCCGGAGCATACACAATCATCAGCAGAGAGCTCGTCAAGCGCAGTGTCACTGGAGTCCTCCAACGATGCGTCGAGCAAGATAAGGGCATTACAATCCTCAGAGACATCCACCAAGGAGAATGCGGCCACCATGCGGCCTCAAGATCACTCATCTCCAAAGCTTTCCGCCATGGTTTCTTTTGGCCGACTGCTTTGGATGATGCCAAGGAGTTAGTTAAACATTGCAAAGGGTGCCAACTCTTCAGCTCCAAGCAACACATGCCGGCTTCTGCACTCAAGACCATTCCCCTCACTTTGCCCTTCGCCGTTTGGGGACTGGACATGGTGGGCCCATTCAAGACGGCGCGCGGCGGCATGACACATCTGCTTGTCGCTGTGGACAAATTCACCAAATGGATTGAGGCAAAGCCGATCAAGAAGTTGAATGGGCCGACTTGAGTGACATTTATCGTAGAAATAACAACTCGGTATGGCGTGCCACACAACATCATCACCGACAATGGCACGAATCTCGCCAAGGGAGCCTTGGCACATTTCTGCGCGACGCAGGGCATCCGGTTGGACTTAGCGTCCGTTGCCCACCCGCAGTCAAACGGCCAGGTCGAGCAAGCCAACGGCCTCATCCTTTCCGGCATCAAGCCCCGACTGGTCGTACCACTAGAGCGTTCGGCCGGTTGTTGGCTCGATGAGCTGCCGGCCGTCCTTTGGAGTCCGCGCACTACCCCAAACAAGTCAACCGGCTTCACTCCTTTCTTCCTCGTGTATGGTGCCGAGGCGGTCATCCCAACTGACATCGAGTTCGACTCGCCTAGGGTAACCATGTACACGGAAGCAGAGGCCAAGGAAGCACGAGAAGACGGCGTCGACCTGCTGGAAGAAGGCCGGCTGTTAGCCCTCAGTCGATCTGCCATCTATCAGCAGCGCCTGCGCCGCTACCACAACCGGAAGGTCAAGCCAAGATCCTTCCAAGAGGGCGATCTTGAGCTCTGGCTGATCCAGCGAACAGCCGGCCAGCACAAGCTCTCGGCCCCTTGGGAGGGCCCCTTCGTCATCAGCAGAGCTTTAGGCAACGACTCCTACTACCTGATCAACGCGCAGAAGCCAAAGGCACGAAAGAGAGACGACTCTGGCAAGGAGTCGGAACGACCATGGAACGCCAACCTCCTTCGAAGATTTTACAGTTGAAATGCAGTATGTATCACGCTAACTTTTGTACTAAGTACGAGACAATAGGCCCCCCGAGGAGAGCTCGGGGACTGCCATCTTTTATCTATAAATTAAGAGTATTATGCTTATGACCTTGTCATTACATTCACTTTTTTCGTCCGGCAGCGGGTTCGACTAGTCGGCCCGGGGACTGGCCGCCTGGAGTTATATTAGAAGTCCTACCCGCGGTCAGACAAGTAGTGTGCCGGCACCCAAGCCTTCTCTTGCCAAAAGTCGCAGTTCGAAGAACCGGCTGTCCGGCTGACAAGAGTTAAAGGCAGGAAAGGACGCCCACACGAAAAATGGCTAGGGACTAACGGACTAATATAACAAAAGCTGGTTTTTCTCCCACCACCGACCGACTACCAGAGTAGCCGGCCGGCCGGCTTCCATTCGCCTCGCTTCAATCTAAGAAAGCTCGAGTACTTGCCTTCCCAAAAGGGGAAGGCGGCAAAGGAAACAACCTAAGGATAAAAAGCATACACGAATGAAAACCAAACACGCACACGATCATATTTACACAAAAGACCTTCAAAAGGCCAGCATTCAACATAATCCGAATACACCCCCAGTGGGTGGAACTGCGCAAGTTTAATAAAAATTGTTCAAAGGGTAACAAGCAGGAAAAGCAAGGACGACAGATTAAGCCAGGGGATTGACTGGCGAGTCGGGCAGGTCGGTGGAGACGGCAGTGCCGGCTGGAGGAGTGGCCGGCTGGCGAACCTCGGCATGATCAATGCCTCCCGCAGAGGGCGCGCTAGCACGCGCCTCGTTGCTGGAAGCACAGTCAGGCTGAGGCTGGCTGGCCACTTCATCGGCCGGCTCAACGTCTTCGCCTTCCTCTCCTTCGTCGTCTTCGCCTTCATCGCTGGAGGCGATCTCCTCTGCCGAGTCCTCACCCGCTGCCGGGTCCAGCCCGAACCACTCCTCCGGCTGGGCAACGCCGTCGTCATTTATTTCAGGAGCGAAGACGCTGATGTTAGTGCACTCGGCGATCGTTGAAGCACGCTCAGCGATAGCCGGCCGCACCTCCTCCATCTCCTCGTCGGCCTCCAGCCACCAGGTGCGCAGCTGGTCCAGGTTCAGCCCCGGATACCAGGCTCGGACGAACTCCAGCGCCCGCCCAGCCCCAAGCCGGGCCGCCGATGCCTTCCAGGCCTCGAAGCGGCCAACCGCAACCTCCAGCCAGTCGGCAGTCCGACTCGGGGTGCGGGGAATCGTCTCGCCTGGCCAGAGGGCGGCCAACACCTGCGCCTCGGTGCGCTGGAGGCGGTGGAGCATACGGTGAGCCGGCTGCAGCCGGGCTTGGACCGCCAAGAGTTGCTCCTCAAGCGTCCGACTCGCGTCCAGTGCGATTTCAGCCCCCGCCTGCCGGCGCGCCTCGCGATGGGCCTCGATGGTTTGGGTGGCGAAGACGGAGTAGCCGGGAAAGTAGTCTGCGCAGAGAACAAAAAGCAGCACAAGTCAGAACACAAATCAGGGGCAAGGGGCAAGCAAGGAGTGAGGAAGGTGGCTTACCGTCGATCAGATCCTCGATACGACCGAAGCCCTCGCTCAGCGCTTGTTTTGCCTCAGCCCAGCCCGCCGCTTCGGTCTCGAACTCGGCCTTCAGGGCGTCCTCGCTGTCCTGCGCCTTCTTTAGGGCCGCCTTGTGGCTCTCCTCCTGGTCGGCCAACTTCTTGGCCAGGCGGTCACGCTCCAGGACCAAGGCGTTGTACTCGGCTTCCTTGGCGCGAAGGGCGGCCTGGGCCCCGCTGAGCTGCCCCCTCAAGTCGGCATTGGCTCCTGCAAGCATGAAGACAAAGGAAAATCAATAAGGAAGAAGTCGTCAAGGAAGATCCGACCCGACTGCTCAGCAGTCGGCCCGAATCTTGGGGACTACACCCAATGGGTGCGCTGACGCGCCCCCACAGGAGATGAACGAAACAAAGCACGCACTCCGGCTGCTGGTCAGGTCTTCGGTTCTCCGGCCTAGCTCCTGTGCCTGGGAGTTGAAGGCAGCAGCGCGGAGATTATGATACTCCTAGAAGATCAGACAGGAGGCGAGAATAAGATAGTTGTCAGGACCTAGTAAGTTCCAAACCGCCTGTGCAGCGGCCGACTCGGAACTCGGGGACTACACCCAGTGGGTGCGCTGACGCGCCCCCATGGAAGAAATAAAAAGAGAAAAACAAACAAGGCCAAAAGAATCACCCGGATGACAGCCCGCGTCGCGAGGAACTCTTGGGTGTATCGCTGCAGCGAGTCGGCTTAGGCTTGAAGCCGGTTCCGGACCTCCTGGGCCGCTGCATTCAGCTCGCCCGTCCCCCCGCTGGGAGTCCACTCGGACGTGCTGACGCTGGCCGCCTCCAGGGCCTCCACCGTCTGGCTGGTGCCCGCAGCTCGGTGCGGCTCCGGCGCGGAGGTGCCTCCCCCTGCGCGCCGGCGCAATGCCGACTGCACCTCGAGGCCGGCCCTTGCCTCTGGCTCGCCCCCGGCCGGCTGCTCTGGCGCCGCGGCTGATTGGCCGCTTTGGCCCGCCCCAGTCGGCGCCATCTGCGGCGCCCCCTCCACGAAGACCACGTGGTCCTCCCTCCTCTCCATCACCGGCGGGGCTTGGTCGACCTCCTCCGACGGGGGCACGGGGATGTCGGGGGCCACGGTGCGGAGGGGAACGACGAGCAGCGGAGGCTGGTTGTGCGAGGCCTCCGCCTCCGTCTCCGCGGCTGCCGCCTCCGCCCGGGCCTTGGCCGCCGCATCGGCCTGCTCCTTTGCTGCCTGGGCGGTCCTTCGCTCTGCCGCCTCCCGCTCCTCCCGCGCCTCCCGTGCGTTCCGCTCCGTGGCCTCCCGAAGGTCGGCGCGGGGATCCACGCGACGGGAGCCGGAGGACCCTCCAGTCGGCCCGACTATGGAGCCACCAGGACCTCGCTCAAGGGAGAGAGGTGCCCTGCTAAGGCGAGCAAAGAAAGGTTCAGAAGAGCTTCAATTGAAAAGGACAACAATATATATATATATACAAGACGTTTGACGACTTACGCCGAGATCGCCTGCGGCTGTTTCACCGCCTTGCGGAAGCGGGCCGCCTTCACGGCCGCCTCATCCCGCTTGGTCGCCGTCGTGGAAGCCTTGGATTTCTTCGGCCGGCTGCCGAAGAAGGTCGACGCGGCCCGTCGCTTCTGCGCGCCGCCACGGGCAGTCGGCGCGGCAGACGGGCCCGCGCCTTGATGATCAAGCGCCGGCTGGCAGGGCGGGGCGGCTTCGACCTCGTCGTCGTCCGGCTAGTCCTCGAAGCCGGCTCCGGGCCCCGCGCCTCCTGCCTCGTCGCCTTCCCCCATGATGGCGTCTTCCATGGCGGCCGCTCCCAGGTCCGGATCGTTGGCGTCGTCCATCGTGCGGTCGGGGAGGAGCTGGCGCTCTACCCCTGCGGCCCCGGCCGTCGGCAGAAGAAGAGGGTTCTGCTAAGGGCAAACCAATTGATCAGAGGTCGGCTATCATGAGGCCGGCTACAAAAAGGAAGAAAAAAAGAAAAACTTACGGCAGGCGGAGGGTTGGCGCGAGAATACGGCCCCTTGCCATATCGCCAATCCTCGGCGAGCTTGCAGTTGGAGATGTAGTTCACCATGTAAGACACCTCTGCATGAGGCATCTCCCTGGTGCTCAGCCGGCACGGGTCGAAGCGGCCGCTCATCTGGCAAATCATGTGAGGCCGGCCTTGGAGCGGAAGTACTCGGCGCTCCACGAAGGCGGCCACCAAGTCGGCTCCAGTCAGGCCCTCCGACTAGATCATCACCCGGAGCCGGGAGACGGCTGCGTTCCCGGCCTGAGTCAGCGACCTGGCCCGGTAGCTCCATGAAGGTTGCCTCCCAGCCAGCCGGCCGGCTATGTAAGCTGGCAGGTTGACGTAGTCGCCTTGCTGGGCGACGTTCTTCACGTAAAAGTAGGACTTCTGTCAGAGCTTCACCGACTGGATCAGCGGGATGGGCGGGAACGGATTGTTCTCGCCCGTCCGCCTCATCGCAATGAAGGCTCCGCAGGGGGCGGGCACGCCCGCGACGACGGTGCCGAGCTTGCTCTGGAAGAATTCCCCCCAGAGCTCGAGAGTGGGGAGAACCCAAGAAAGTCCTCGCACAGGGTGACGAAAGCCGACAGCAGCATCACCGCGTTGGGCGTGAGGTGATGCGGCTGGAGGTGGTAGAATTCAAGGAAAGCTCGAAGGAATCCGCTCGCCGGGAGGCCGAAGCCGCACAGGCAGTGCGAGCGGAAGATCACCCGCTCGCCCTCCCCCGGTGCCGGCGAGATCTCCCTCGCCGGCGCCTGACGAACCCGCACGAAGTTCTCGCCCGGCAGGCGCCGCGTCCGGCGGAGGAACTCGACGTGGTCCTCGTGGACGTTGGAGCTATCCCACGAGCTCGACAGCGCCATGGGAGCGATGCGGCGGGGAGCAAGACGAAGCGACGACGGAGACGCGCACGACCCCGCTACGGCGGGACCAAAGGAACCGAGAGGTCCGACGGCGGAACGGCGCGGCAATGGGTTGCTGCGGCGGCGGAGGGAAGAAGGAAGGCGAGAAGGGGCAGAGCGAGGGAGAGCGTGCGAGCCTCTGCCGCTCCCCCTCCTCCCCCTACTTATAGACCCGCGCGGCGGAGCCGAGGAGGCATGGCGTGGGGGAACGTGGGGATCAACTGCGCCCACTCCCCCACGTCCCGCGATTATTGCGCCCTGATGGCGTAATAAAACCGCCGCGGGAAGGTGAGCGGTCCGTGTGGGCCGCAGAAGATCCGCGCTCGGGCCGAGGCCTAGGAGTGGCGGGCCTGGGCCTGCGGCGGCGTCCCGTCGCGCGCGTGCGTTGGCAGGATTTCCTTGCCACATGGCCCGCGGGATGGCGCACGATCAGCTCGCAGGCCGACCTGCGTTCCCGCCTACGAGAAACAGGGCTTTCCGAAGACGGTGCGCACAAGCAAAGCCGGCCCCTCAGGATAGGAAGCTGACCAAGCTTCTCGTCCCTTTGTCAGCCTCGAAGCTCGATCAGCTTCGGGGACTACTGTCGGAGTAAATGACCACGGGTAGCCTAGACGGCACCCCCTGGCTCTTCTGAAAAATTACGAGCCGATCCGGCCCTCAAGAATCCAAGACGTGGGGCCGCCTTCCCCTTGCCGGCTGTCTCCCAGGCCGGCTATCGGAAGGCGACCCGACTTTAGCCCTCATGAAGAAAGCCGCGGGAGGGCCGGCTCCGAGAAGCCGGCCGCGAGAAGGCCGACTCCAAGAAGCCGGCTCCCACAAAGCGGTCAAGATCGTACCCTCGAAGTCTGCATCCACATAACGGCGATGTGATGGGGCGTGGCTACAGTAAAGCCTGCCACCCCTGAATCTCGGAGCACGCCTGGCACAGTGCGCCGTACGGGTGGCCATTGCCCGTCCGGCGCGGCATTGTTGACACGTTGACCCTGATGTCATCCACGATGGGCTGCCAGTGCGGCCCATGGGAGGTGGGCCCCTTCGGGCAGAGAGACACCCGAAGGCGGCCAGGCCTCCCCCAGTCGGCCCAAGACAAAGCCGGCTCTCCATAGCCGGCTTGCCACCTCCCTCGAAGGAGACGCCCCATTAAGGAGACAAGACGCGGTGAGGCTACAACGATCACCCGCTGGACGGCGGCACTATAGCCATGCCCACCTCGGCGAAGCTCTCGTCACCAGGATTGAGCTACAGTAACCAGCCACCAACAAGGCCTTAGACAGTGGGACCTGCCTGTCGACCAAGGAGCCGGCAGCCGGCGGGACCCACCAGCCGGCAGGCCCCAGCAGCCAGCGTAGAAGCCGGCGAGTGTAGACACAGACGGCTAGGCCCCACGCCCAGCCGGATTACCATTGTACCCCCGGGGGGTAGGCCTATATAAACCCCCCAGGACACCCATGCAAAGGGTTGATCCAAGCTAGTTCTAGACACCACATAGAGAGGGGAGAAGGGCTAGCCGTGCTCTTCTTCTTCTTCTCACAAACAGCTCAAGGAGCATCGTGTAGCTACTTGTTCATCTAGTGATCATGCGGAGACCCCGCAGAGCAGCAGTAGGGGTGTTATCTCCACGGAGAGCCCCGAAACTGGGTAAGATTCGCCGGCGTGCATGTCTTCGCCTCATCCCGTTTCCAGGCACCGGCGACGTCTTATTGGCTCCCACAATGATAAGCCACCCATTGGCATATGTCGCACCTACCACCCGACAGCAACAGTCTTGGAGTCTACCGGAAAGAAGTAACAGAGGGGGAACACAATAAATAACAAAGCAATCAAATGTAACACAAAGCAAGACGCGGCAATACTTGTGCTAGGGGTGACCTAACGTAGGGATAGGCGATACCGGCGAAGGGGGGAAACATCCGGGAAGTATTCCCGATGTTTCGCGTTTTCGGACAGATGAACCGGAGGGGGAAAGTTGCGTGTTCGCTATGCTAGGGACGTGTGGCGGACGAATGGATTGCGTAACCGGATTCGTCTCGTCGTTCTGAGCAAAACATGTATACAACTTTTTCATCCGAGTTACGGATACTTTTCTATGAATTATCAAAGTTCTAGCAATATTCTGAAAATTCCTGAAATTTTGCTAAGTCTGAGAGTTCGACAGTTTTAAACATCATTTAACTGTTTTCAAAAGGCGACAACTACTATTCTGTGCATCCTATGATTTTGTGACTTATATCAATCTTGAGGATTTTATGTGAACTACATGTTAGCATCACTTTCATTCAAATTAGAGTTCATTTGCTTGATCATCAGCAGCTCTAAAGTAGCTATGAAAATAAAGTTGTTTATCGATTTTCTGTTAACAGAACATAGAACTTTGTGGTTTTCGTAGGAATTAATCCACGCATTATCTGAAGCAGGTCCAATGGAACAAAATGGGGCTTGTTACATCTAATTTCTGTGCATATAATTTTTACCCATGTTATGACTTGTCTTATCGCTGTTTAGGGGCTGTCTAGAGGGCTTGGCATTGTAGAAATACGAAAGCTAGCTATTGCTACAGTAACTGAACATTATTGTAGCAGAGTAGCAGCAGAATTGTAGCAGAGTAACTGAACATTAGGGTGGAGGTGCTACGGTTCGGGTGAGGGGTGCCGTTGCTAAGTAGGGCGAGAGAGGACTGTGGATGCGTGCCACGGTGCCATGGCATCCGTGGATGTGCTCCACGATGCCTCACTGCTACAGGTTGAAGAAAACCAGTGTGGGCTGGGCCTTCGTGCATTGTAGCACTTAGGTCTAGTGGCACTGTAGCAGATGGGCTTTTACTTTTTCTGTTTTCATTTCTTTTGCCCATGTTTTGCATTTAGTTGAGCTAGTAAATGAATTTACTTGAACCCAAAATTTAGTATATAAATACTAGACTATGTAATGACCTAGCGCAACAAGTTTCAAATATTTTCGAATAGTTTAAATATTTGTTTAACTTCAAATGGTTGATTTAAATGATGTTGGTTCTGTTTTGAATATTTTAGGGTCATTTAAATATCCCAAATGATGTTGTTTTACTCATGAAAATTAGTTAGTGAATATTTGGAAACCAATGAACATTTTTTTGTTTGAATAAATATTAATTTGACTCTATTTTAAATTGAATTTGAATTCGGTTTGGAACATAGTGAGGTTTAGAAAAATAATTGTGATGACATGGCATCATTAGTGAGTGGTTATTGTAGCTTAATTATTCAGGCGTCACGCATTCAATATATCAATTTTTATGTCTCGACCATTTTGAGACTCCTCCACATGTCCGTGATCACATCCGGGACTCCGAACAACCTTCGGTACATCAAAACACATAAACTCATAATACCGATCGTCATCGAACGTTAAGCGTGCGGGCCCTACGGGTTCGAGAACTATGTAGACATGACCGAGACTCACTTCCGGTCAATAACCAATAGCGGAACCTGGATGCTCATATTGGCTCCTACATATTCTACGAAGATCTTTATCTGTCAAACCGCATAACAACATACGCTGTTCCCTTTGTCATCGGTATGTTACTCGCCTGAGATTCAATCGTCGGTATCTCAATACCTAGTTCAATCTCGTTACCGTCAAGTCTCTTTACTCATTCCATAATGCATCATCTCGTAACTAACTCATTAGTCACATTGCTTGCAAGGCTTATAGTGATGTGCGTTACCGAGAGGGCCCAGAGATACCTCTCCGATACACGGAGTGGCAAATCCTAATCTCGATCTATGTCAACTCAACAAACACCATTGGAGACACTTGTAGAGCATCTTTATAGTCACCCAGTTACGTTTTGACGTTTGATAGCACACTAAGTGTTCCTTTGGTATTCGGGAGTTGCATAATCTCATAGTCATAGGAATATGTATAAGTCATGAAGAAAGCATTAGCAATAAACTAAACGATCATAGTGCTAAGCTAACGGATGGGTCAAGTCAATCACATCATTCTCTAATGATGTGATCCCGTTCATCAAATGACAACTCATGTCTATGGTTAGGAAACTTAACCATCTTTGATTAACGAGCTAGTCAAGTAGAGGCATACTAGTGACACTTTGTTTGTCTATGTATTCACACATGTACTAAGTTTCCAGTTAATACAATTCTAGCATGAATAATAAACATTTATTGATATAAGGAAATATAAATAACAACTTTATTATTGCCTCTAGGGCATATTTCCTTTAGAAGAGGGGAAAGGTTTCGAGGAAAACTGTGCGGTGTTGTTCCCAAGCTTTTGACAAATTGAAGAATACGGTAGGCGCTAATCTAATGAAGGTCCCATCACCATGTGGTTCCTCATAATGATACCTAGATAAGTGATAGGAAAAAAACCTCCTTGCTTCCTTCTGTGGAGCTGGGGAGGTAATCCCTGTCAAACCCGCGTACGGTTTAACCCTCAGGTATTCGTCCAACGCCATGTCGCACCAGGGCAGAAGTAAACACGAAGGGGTGTTAACTTCCCAGAGGAGAATTGTTCCCCAATTATTATGCGTGTCGTGCATGTATAACCAGGTACAAGGTGACCAGCCTAGTCACCTTGCCTTTTTCCGCGGATGCGGGGGAGGTGGCCTCGTCCTTTGCCTCAACTCGTCCAAAAGGAAAACAGTGAGACATTACCGTTGCAGGAATGCTCTTCTAGGGGACTCTAGTCAATAGATCTACCTAGGGGTCAATCACTATCCTGGAGTAGCGAATTCGCACACCCTCAATAAGGCATTGAGGGTTTGGTAGAAAACTATCTATGCAAGAATTTCACTTAAGAGCGATGATCGGATCTGCTCCGGGAAGCAACTATCATCTTCTAACCCAGGCGAAGAACCTGGGAGCTCCGGGAACCAACAGGTTGCCCTCATGGGGGTTTCGGAGCAAGAGCAAGCAAAAACTAAGAGAAACAAAGGTAACTTTCGTTTTCGTTTCCCTCCTAAGATCACTTCACTCGTGGCATGCTTATAGGCTTAAATGACGAGTTTTCGGGGCACGTTGTATGCCTAGCACCTGGTTATGATTACTCTGGGAGCATTGGTATCCTGGAAGGCACAAACCCTGCCGACAAATGGTAAAAGTTCCACACTTTACTTCTAGTCAGGAGGGGGTTAGTGCAACCGGGTACACCTCTAAGTAGTACACCGTTAAAAGGCCAAATGGGTGAGGGAAAAAGAAAGGGGGGTTCGTGAGGAACAAGACGATCAGGTTTACCACTCATACTAGTCAAAAGAGGGTGGAAATTACATACACATTTTTCCCACTCTAACTCGCTCATGAGTTCCTAGCTTCCTGCTATTTCTTTCTGTTCAACAGGACAACATGAACGACTGCTACTACTACGCGCCTAAATGGGGCTGAAGTCTCTCTTCTTCTCTAGGCGCACCATGGCTTCAAGCATGGCCGATGGTAACCCACAAGTATAGGGGATCGCGATAGTCTTCGAGGGTAGTATTTCAGCCAATTTATTGATCTGACACAAGGGGAGCCAAAGAATATTTATAAGCCTTAACATTTGAATTGTCAATTCAACCACACTTGGAAAGTTATTTCTCTACATCAAAGCGTTTAGTAGCATAGTAGTTTGATAGTTTTGATAGTAGCGGTAACAATAGTAGTAGTAGTAGTAACAGTAGCAGTAGCGGTTTTGTAGTGATTGTAACGATAGTAACTTAGCAAAACCAATATGAGAAAAGCGTAGGCATTGGATCAGCGATGGATAGTGTAGTCACAACCTAGAGCGATACACAATACCTCCAATTCATCAATTCAATGTAGGCATGTATTCCATATATAGTCATACGTGCTTATAATAAGAACTTGCATGCACTGGTAGAGCGACGTGCTATACAAACGGTTTTTAACCCCTTTCCACGACGGAGTTATAAACCGTTGCCTTGTCTGTGTGTGCGATAGGGGGGTTCTTCCCACACGACCCAGAAACCATTAACAATAGGCAGCGATGATGTAGACACATTGCCAAATGTAATCGTATGCGATGCAGGAACATATCACAAACACTACATTCTGCCACTTGTGTGGGATTGGTGCTCACTTGCCTATGTCTCTCACGAGTCAAGCATTTCTAATTACATAGTGAAACCAAACAGTGTTTCATATTGGCCCGTTTGTGAAATAGTACCTAAGGCACATGAGCCATCATAGAAACTGTGCGCGATATGTGCCCCATCGCACACGAGTATTCTATGGCAATCGTCTACCATGTATGACACCATTGCACACGTTCCTGAACAATTTATGAGTGGGATTGCAGTTTGCACTGGGGACGGTTTCCTATAAGCTCTCGTGTGCAATACTGTGCTATCACAAACGGTCCAGGAGCCCCTACGCACACGTAGAAGTGCTGCAAATCATCCGCGATTTGTTGTGTATCACCGACGATTGCGGTATGAGTGACATGTGCTTTCCGTTTGGGGTTGCACACATTTCCTGAACAATTTACAAGTGGGATTGCATTTTGCATTGGCCATGGTTTCCTATAAGATCTTGTGTGCAATAATGTGCTATCACAAACGGTTCAGGATCCCCTATGCACACATAGAAGTGTTACAAATCGTCTACGATTTGTTGTGTATCACCAACGGTTCCACTATGAGTGACGCGTGCTTTCCATTCTGGATCACACACACTCATTTAGTTGAACCGTGTGCGCTCAATGGTCAGGTTAAAGCAAAAATATCGCATTTGAATTGCCATGCAAAAAGCAAATTCGCCACAATATGCAATTAAACAAATAGTGTCCACATGAAGAACATTCATCAGAATTCGCAACAATATGCAATTGAACAAATGCTAGCTAAATTCTACTGATTTATCGACATATGTAGTACATAATCATAGTGTAAGAAATACGAAGACCTCATCACATGGAAAAGAATGCATCCATCACTACTGCAGGTTGCTGCTAACGCGACACTACGATCAAAGACCCTTCGACGAAACTGTGTGCGATGCCATAATCGCAAACGGTGGTGTAAAAAACCCATCAAAAAGGTGCAAAACATTTGCGATGGAGGATGCATCAAACACGGTTCAGATTTTAGTTGCGTGTGCTATGCAGGGCATATGGTTCAGCTCAAGTAATTGTTTGCGATGAGGAAGAACAAAAGAAATGGGCAGCCAAATGAAGGTGTGTGCGATGTACATCATATGGTTTACTCGGATGAACTGTTTTGTGATTAGGCAACACAAAATAAACGGTCAGCCAGATCAAAGGTGTGTGCGATATACGGCATGCAGTTCACTCGGATGAACTGTTCGTGTTGAGACATGAGAGCAGAAATGGTTCAAATGAACAAGATGTGTGTGAAACGAGGTAAACATGTGTGTAATCGGAAACGTGTGCGAAGACCGATAACAAGATAGACGGTTACTGCTAACAAGCCGTGTGTGTTGTGAGCAAACGATTGCTGGTATACAATTGTGAGTGATTGATGAAAACATCACTGACGGGTTACATTGTTTAGTCCGTCTGTGATGTGATTTTCTTTGTCCTCACAACATCTACACTCTGTCTACAGAGCATCAACATGTATACTTAGACAACATTGCATAACCAAATTAAGCATACAATTACACAAGTGGCTACACACATAACATTTCCACACACCAAAGCAAGCAATTACATGCATACTAAAGTAGGAGAAACGAGGATCTAATCATCTACTTATTGTTGCGACGACACTTACCATTGCTCTGCTTCTGGCTGGATCCCTGGCTGTTTTGGGGAAGGAGGCACTTCCTCATGTCAATGATCCGCCTGTACATGTCGTAGCTCGTGCACGCCTCCTTGGCCGCATACACGACGTGAGCTTTGTCGAGTTTCTCCATCCAGGCCGAGTGCCAGGAACGCTTGTCCTTGTTGCACGAATCCTTCATGTCTCTGTAGTAGGGGTCGATGATGGCCTCGACGAGGTGAACCAATGAGTCCTTCTCATGCTCCTTACTGCCCCAGATCTTGTATTGGCCCTGGATGTCGACAAGATTCTAGCAGGCGATGCCCGAATTCTTGAGCGCCTTTACATCGTTGGTGATGTCCATCGTAGCGAATATGTAGTGGGGGCTATAGACAAACCTGGCAAAACACTCGCAAGGCCTTGTGGCCAGGCAGTAGTGGTAGACGAGGATGTGGTGGCGCATGCACATCTGGGGGACGGTGACCTTGCGACGAGACCCGGCACGAGCGCAGGTGTACTCGCGGTCGAACCCGACCACCTTGTACTTCTCCGCGGCAAGCAACAACTCCATGATGTGGATGGGGTGCTCCACCCAGACCGGTCTGTTGGTGTACACCACCGAGAGGTCCATGAACCTTGTGTGGGTGTCCACCACAACACGCATGGTGAATTGCTGCTCGTCGTCGGCAACCGCTCAGAGCGCCATTGGAGCCGTGCAGGATACCCTCTAAGAATTTCTCATGGTGGGTGTGCTTCTTGCAACGGTGGGGCCCGATCGAAAGGTTGAAGAGACACAAGGGTTAAATGGCTGCTGTAATAAATGGGGATCGGCCGACTGATAATCCCCAAGCGCAGGGAATCATCGTAGCAATTCCCAAAGGTGGAAGTGATAAGTATGGAGTGTCGAACCCACAAGGAGCTAAAGTTAAGATCAATATTCTCTCAGGTCCTATCTGCCACTGATACGACTCTACGTACACCGAACGTTTGCTTCCAACTAGAAACGAGAAATAAAACTATTTTGTGGGTATGAAGAGGATAACTTTGCATGATATCGGAGAGCTAAAATATAAAAGTAGGTGATGTTATCATAAAGTTAGAATATATTACTAAATATTATAAATAGCGAGTGTGGAATAATGATGGGTCGGTGTGCGGAATTATCCTAGTCAATCGTTAACAAGACCGGTGGTCGTCATTGCAATTTCATATGAGGGAGAGGCATAAGCTAACATACTTTCTCTTCTTGGATCATATGCACTTATAATTGGAACTCTAGCAAGCATCTGCAACTACTAAAGATCATTAAGGTAAAACCCAACCATAGCATTAAAGCACCAAGTCCCCTTTATCCCATACACAACAACCCCCTTACTCGGGTTTATGCTTCTATCACTCAAGCAACCCACTATAAGCGAATCATGAATGTATTGCAACACCCTACAACAGGAATCCCTTACGCTTGCGCGACACGGAGGGCACAATAGGACAACACCAAAATAAAACATACAACTCATACCAATCTACATCATCAATCAACCCAAAGACAAAGGATATCTACTCAAAACATCATAGGATGGCAACACATCATTGGATCATAGTATGTGGCATAAAGCACCATGTTCAAGTAGGGATTACAGCAGGGTGCGGGAGAGTGGTGTAACGCCCTCGATGCGGCTATATCTCCCACGTGTCGAAGCACGACTTAGAGGCATAACCGCATTGAAAGCAATGTCTCAAGTGAGGTAATCTTCACACAACCCATGTATTACATAAGGGAAAGAGATACATAGTTGGCTTACAATCGCCACTTCACACAATTACATGAATAAAACATTACATCATCCAAATACAATCAGGGCCCGACTACGGAACCAAAATAAAAGAAGAACCCCAAAAGCGACAAAGGTCCCCCGATCGACCCCAACTGGGCTCCACTACTGATCAACTAGAACGAAACAACACAAAGGACAAGATCTTCAACAGGCTCCTCCTTGAGCTTGGTTGCGTCATCAGCACGGTTCAACGGCACCTGCAAGCTGGTTTTGGAAGTATCTGTGAGCCACGGGGACTCAACAATCTCGCACCCTCACGATCAAGACTATTTAAGCTTATGGGTAAGGTACAGGTATGAGGTGGAGCTGCAGCAAGCGACTAGCATATATGGTGGCTAACATACGCAAAAGAGAGCGAGAAGAGAAGGCAAAGCACGTTTGAGAAATCTATGATCAAGAAGTGATCCTAGAACAACCTACGTCAAGCATAACTCCAAAACCGTGTTCACTTCCCGGACTCCGCCGAGAAGAGACCATCATGGTTACACACGCGGTTGATGTATTTTAATTAAGGTCAACTTCAGGTTTTCTACAACCGGACGTTAACAAATTCCCATCTGCCCATAACCGCGGGCACGACTTTCGAAAGTTCAAATCCCTGCAGGGGTGTCCCAACTTAGCCCATCACAAGCTCTCACGGTCAATGAAGGAATAGACCTCCTCCTGAGACATTCCGATCAGACTCGGTATCCCGGTTCTTCAAGACATCCTTGACAATGGTAAAACAAGTCCAGCAAAGCCGCCCGATGCGCCGACATCCTGATGTGAGCTGCACATATCTCGTTCTCAGGGCAACACCGGATAGGTCAAGCTACGAGTAAAAACCAGCCCTCAAGTTTCCCCAAGGTGGCCCCGCAGGCTGCCCATATCGGACCAACACTTAGACAAGCACTGGCCCGGGGGGAGGGGGGTTAAAAATAAAGATGACCCTCGGGATGCGCGACTCCCAGGGGAAAAAGGCTAGGTGGCAAATGGTAAACCAAGGTTGGGCCTTGCTGGAGGAGTTATATTCAAAGCAAACTGTCAAGGGGTTCCCATTATAACCCAACCGCGTAAGGAACGCAAAATCCAGGAACATAACACCGATATGACGGAAACTAGGGTGGCAAGAGTGGAACAAAACACCAGGCATAAGGCCGAGCCTTCCACCCTTTACCAAGTATATAGATGCATTAATTAAATAAGATATATTGTTATATCCCAACAAGTAACCAATGTTCCAACAAGGAACGAACTCCATGTTCCAACAAGGAACAAACTTCAATCTTCACATGCAACTAACAACGCTATAAGAGGGGCTGAGCAAAGCGGTAACATAGCCAAACAACGGTTTGCTAGGACAAGGTGGTTTAGAGGCTTGGTTCAACAATATGGGAGGCATGATAAGCAAGTGGTAGGTATCACAGCATAGGCATAGCAAAAGAGCGAGCAACTAAGCAAGCAAAGATAGAAGTGATTTCGAGGGTATGGTCATCTTGCCTGAAATCCCGCAAGGAAGAAGAACGAGTCCATGAAGAAGACACATGGACGTAGTCGAACGGGTCCTCACAAACACGACGTTATCGGAACCAACCCGAAGAAGCACACACCGGAAAGAAGCACACAACATAGTAAACAACCATCACATAAACAAGGCATGATGCACAATCAAGTATGATGCATGTCCGGTTTAAATATGCATGGCATGGCAAAGAGCACAAACAATCCTACAAATTAAGTGGAGATCAATATGCAACGAGTTGCATATTGACGAAACACCAGATGACTTATTTAGTTCTCTCTCGGTTATGTACCCAACAATATTAAATGTTGTTAAACATGGCAAGAGGTGAGGCATAACAAAACTACACCATCTAAACAATTCAAATGGGGCCGGATATAACAAATAACGAATCCGGTAAATCCCCATATGCATTTAGCAATTTGGTGCAACAACAATTTTTAAACATTTAAATGTTATTATCATGATGCGAATGACATGAACAAGTTTATGCAATTTTTATTAAAAGTTGACAAGAGCAGTATAAGGCATTTGTCACCGTGGTGGAAGGAAAAGGGGTGCCATGACAACGATAACGAAAACGGTGCCACGGTAGTGTTCCGGTTCCGGTAACTCGATTGAGATACCGATGCAAAGGAGAAGTGTGCGGATGCATGCAAAAGATGGTGGGGCGCTCCCGGATTCCGGGTGTCCCACGGGTTAGTGGCATGGAAAACGAGTGACAAAACGGACACGGTGCAGACAAAGGGTGCATCTCATCCAACATGCATTCATGCGTTCACGGGCGTCGTCTCGGGGTTATACCTTCGAGGTGAGACTTTTCGAAACGGATCAAGTTCTTAGCGGAAGTAGACGGTCTCGCCACGTTCGTAGAGGTAGTAGTTGTACTCATGTCGTAGTGGAAGTAGTCGTGCTATCATTCATATGTGGTCACCGGGACGGTAGTAGAAATAGAGGCACACGACATCTTGTCGAAAACCACGGCGGCGGTAGTTGTACACACGTGGTAGTCGAACTTGATGGAACCAATGTCCTCGAGGTAGTCGTGGTACTCGTCGCGTTCCGAAACCGAAGTGGTACTTGGCAATATCCGGGACGGTCTTGACGTTTCGGTGCGGTGTAGTGGTACATGTCAACGGTCATCGTGGTACTTCGTTCCGGTCTTGTAGTCGTTCACATTCGTTCGGAAAGGTACTTGATGGCTCCAACGTCTTTGGGGTGACGGTAGTGGTACACGCGACGTCGGGGTACTTGTCGGTCCGGTCTTGGCGGCGTAGATGTACACGTTGTCGGGGTACTTGTCGCATCATCGGGTGTAGTTGTACATGAGGGTCTTGACGAATCCGAAGGGGTACTTGACGGGTCCGGTCTTGGCGATTCAGGTTTTGTAGTGTCCTGGTACTTGACGCTTGGGATTGATTCCACGGTTGCATGCATCCATGGCAACCCAGCACAGATGCAAAGAGGCAATGACTTGGCACGGTTCCGGTGGTCAAAAAAGGCAGGCGACGAAGAGCTTGGTCTCCTCTTCACTGCTTCGATGTAGAGAAATAGGAGGCAGAGGCGAGACGGGCAACACGAGGCGGGGACAGATGAGGCAGGCGCGGGACGAGCGGATTCTAGCCGCCGGCGAAGGATCCAGGCGGGCACAGCGGCAAGGGCCCTAGATGGCGTCTGCTGCAGAAGGAGTCCCGCGAGGTTAGGACGGAGCGGCAGTGGAGTCACAAGGAACGCGGGGCCGTGGGTGAGCTCGCTCGGGGCGCTCGTCGGGCGCATCTGGTCGATGTCGAAGCCAAGAGAGGCGCAGCGAGAGGAGCTCGGCCCCTGGCACGTGTGAGGATGGGAAGGAGCGGCGCGGCTCCTCGGCAGCTTGGACTCCGCCGACCGGAGCGACAGCAGGGAGCTCCTTCTCCCACCGAAGACGGCGACGGGAGGAAAGAGAGAGAGGCGACGCGAAGATGGAGGCGCCATAGCGTGTGCTAGCGCGGCGCTGGAGGGAGGACGAGGGGAAACGGGCAAGCGGCGGCGTTGAAAGGGCATTGAGGGAGAGAGTGGCAGCGAGGGAGCGAAGGGGTGCAGCGTGCGTACTGATCCCCTCTGGCGGCGTTGAGGGACGAGGAGGGAGCGAGGGGGAGGAAACAGGGAGGCTAGGGTTCGGTCGGGCCTTGGCTGGTTCTTGGGCCTGCCGGCCTGAGGCTGTAGCCGGGCCTTAGGGGAAAAAGGATGGGCCACCCTGAGATCTAGGCTGGGCTCTCTCTCTCACTCTAGAACGAAAAAAACAGAGAAGAAAAAAAAACAAGAAAGAAAGAAAGAAAAGAGTGAAAAGAAGATGGTAGGAGAAAGAATATATTCTCAAACTCATAAAAAATGAGTCCAATCCAAGAAAATAGGAGTGGGCATGGATGCAAGGTTTAGATTCAAACACATTTGAATTAAATTCAAATGGGTGAATAGGAAGTGGAGGTTTGGAAGGTCCAAAAATGTTCGGTTTTTAGAGGAACCTCGATAAAAGAGATACAGAATTGTGGACAAGATGTAAAGGTCAAACTCGAAGTGGAAATAGGCATGTGATTATTTGCAAGTGTGTTCATGGGTGATTCCGAAAATGGAATATTCAATATAGCTCCCTAATATCGGGAGGATATGTTATAAAGAGAATCACCATGTGAATTCCCTCGATTTAAATGGATCAAAGATCCATGCCATTTATTTAGTTGAGTTAAGAAAAGAAATGACATGATGCAATGCACATGATGCAAAGATGAAAACGATGAACCAAACAAATCACAGACGAAACCCGAAAACCCTGGAAGGCATCTGCAGCTCCGGTCCTGGGGCGTCACAAGTGGACCGCGTAAAAGAGATGAGGATGGTGATGTTGATGAAGACGATCACCGCGGCGATGATTCCCCTCCCGATGGCACTCCTGTGCCACCGGGAGAGAGGAGGAGAGGTTCTCACCCTTGTGCTTCCTCCTCCATGGCCTCCCCCCTGGATGGGGAGAGGTTTCCTCTGGTACTTGGCCTTCATGGTGATGATGGCCCCTCTGGGATCCTCCTCCATAGCCTCCGCTGATGATGGCCCCGTCCGGCAGGGTGCCAGAGATGGCCTAGATTGATTTCTCGTGGCTACAGAGGCTTGCGGCGGCGGAACTTCTGATCTAGGTTATTTTCTGGAGGTTTGGGCATTTATAGGAGAGTTTAGCATCGAGAACAAGTTAAGGGGCCCCACGGAAAGTCCATGAGGCACAGGGGCGCGCCCCCACCCTCATGGGGCCCATGGGACTCCCCTCCAGTAGATTTTTGTTCCAGTATTTTTTATATTTTCCAGAAAAATTCTCCGTTGATTTTCATCGCATTCCGAGAACTTTTATTTCTGCACAAAAACAACACCACGGTAGTTCTGCTGAAAACAACATCAGTCCGGGTTAGTTCTAATCAAATCATACCAAAATCATATAAAACTATTGTAAACATGGCATGAATACTTCATAAATTATATATATGTTGGAGACGTATCCGCATACCCATGCTTAATTCCTGCTCGTCCCCGAGTAGGTAAATGATAAAAGAAATAATTTATGAAGTGTGAATGCTAGCAAGTGCATAATTGATCAATGATAGTTCCAATCACTTTTTCTAGCATGATTATATATCATAATAGTAGCTCAACTCATGAAACTTCTCATGATCAAGTAACAAGCTATTCACATGTTAAAGTATAGATCATAAACTTTCTTGAAAACTAACAAACTGTGCTTTTAGTCATCAAACAATTGCAATTCATTTTATTTCGGGAAGGGTCTACGTAAGAGCTTTGATTCAGCAAACTCCACATACTCAACTATCATTTAATCTTTCACAATTGCTAACACTCACGTGATATTTATGGGTTCAAAGTTTTAATCGGACACACAGAAAGATAGGGGTTTATAGTTTCGCCTCCCAACATTTTACCTCAAGGGTAATGTCAACAATAATACTTTATGAAAACCTACATCCAAGTGGATATATATATCTGGATCGCTCCAACACAAAGTGCTTGCCAAAGGAAAAGGTGTAAAAAGGAAAGGTGAAAATCACCATGACTCTTGTATAAGGGTAGAAGATAAAAGTAAAAGATAGGCCCTTCGCAGAGGGAAGCAGAGGTTGTCATGCACTTTTATGGTTGGATGCACAAAATCTTAATGCAAAAGAACGTCACTTTATATTGCCGCTTGTGATAGAGACCTTTATTATGCAGTCCATCGCTTTTATTTCTTCCCTATCACAAGTTCGTATAAAGCTTATTTTCTTCGCACTAATAGATCATACATATTCAGAGAGCAATTTTTATTGCATGCACCGATGACAACTTACTTGAAGGATGTTACTCAATCCATAGGTAGGTATGGTGGACTCTCATGGAAAAACTGGGTTAAGGAATGTTTGGAAGCACAAGTAGTATCTATACTTGGAGCAAAGAATTTGGCTAGCATGAGAGGGAAAGGCAAGCTCAACATGTTGGATGATCCAAGACAATATAACGTTTTGAATATATGAAAACATAACCCATTAAATTGTCTTCCTTGTCCAACATCAACTTTTTAGCATGTCATATTTTAATGAGTGCTCACAATTACAAAAGATGTCCAAGATAGTGTATTTATATGTGAAATCTCTCTTCCTTCAATATTCTTTCATGAATTGTTCAAGTGACCAATTCTGCGTTTGCTAACTTTCAATAAGTTTACTACCTATACTTATTATGTGTGAAGTCATTAGTCCCCATGTTGAAGGCATATGAAACGTATATAAATTCAGATTTATGATATTCAATTCATTCAACCGTTTACTCATAGGATATACATGAAGCGCGTGAGTAAATGACAAACTACTCCAAAAAGATACAAAATGAAGAACGCTGAGTAGTCAAATAATTAGCTAGCCATGGGAGGATTCTTTTTCACTCAAGGTTTCAGATCCAATGATTTTATTCCAACATCAAGTAAAATTTTAAATACGCTCCAAGCAAAACACATATTATGTGACGAATAAAAATATAGCTCCGAGTAAGGTATACCGATAGTTTTGAAGACGAAAGAGGGGATGCCTTCCGGGGCATCCCCAAGCTTAGGCGCTTGAGTCTTCCTTGAATATTACCTTGGGGTGCCTTGGCATCCCCAAGATTAGGGTCTTTCCACTCCTTACTCTCCTCATATCGATATCTCACCCAAAGCTTGAAAACTTCAATCACACAAAACTTAACGGAACTTCGTGAGATAGGTTAGTATGATAAAGAGTAAACCATTCACTTTGGTACTGTCAAAGAAAAGGTTCATAATTGTTCTCACACAATGCCTACTGTACCAAATCATTTCTAAAATTTATATTGAGAAATATAAGCCATAGAAACTAGAAAACAAGCAGACTATGCAATGAAAACAGAATCTGTCAGAAACAGAACAGTCTATAATGATCTGAACACCAACCATACTTATGCTACTCCAAAAATTACTAAATAAATTGGTGGAAGTGAGGAATTTGTCTATTAATCTTCTGAAAAAAGAATCAACTCAATCTCACTCTTCTGTAAAAAAGGACAGCTAATCTCGTGAGTGCAAAGTTTCTGTTTTTTACAGCAAGATCACATTAACTTTCACCCAAGTCGTCCCAAAGGCCTTACTTGGCACTTTATTGAAACAAAAGATATAATACATGATTACTACAGTATCTCAATCATGAGAACACACAAAAAAGTAAGGGTAAATATTGGGTTGTCTCCCAACAAGTGCTTTTCTTTAATGCCTTTTAGCTATGCATGATGATTTCAATGATGCTCACATAAAAGATAAGAATTGAAACATAAAGAGAGCATCATGAAGAATATGACTAGCACATTTAAACCTAACCCACTTCCTATGCCTAGGGATTTTGTGAGCACACAATTTATAGGAACAAGGATCAACTAGCATAGGAAGGAAAAACAAGGATAACTTCAAAACTTTAAGCACATAGAGAGGAAAATTGATATTATTGCAACTCCTACAAGCATATATTCCTCCCTCGTAATAATTTTCAGTAGCATCATGAATTAATTCAAAAATATAACCATCACATAAAG
The DNA here is from genome assembly GCF_018294505.1 of Triticum aestivum. Lineage (NCBI taxonomy): Eukaryota > Viridiplantae > Streptophyta > Magnoliopsida > Poales > Poaceae > Triticum > Triticum aestivum. The sequence goes on along the minus strand of NC_057800.1, from coordinate 388,220,066 downwards.
CATTCTTTTCATGACATACAAGCATAGAAATTTTTCTACTCTCCACATAAGCAAAATTCTTGTCATTCGGAATAATGGGAGCAAACTCAACAGAATAACGGTCATGTGAGGCATAATCCAATTGACAATTAAAATGATGATGGCAAGTTTCATGGTTAACATTATTATTTATAGCATACATGTCATCACAATAATCATCATAGATAGGAGCTTTTTTCTCATAATCAATTGGAACCTCTTCTGAAATAGTGGAATCATTACTAACTAAAGTCGACACTCTTCCGAGTCCACTTTAGATGATAGTATTATTCATACTCCAAAAGATATAATTGAAGTTCATGGAGCATTTACAATTAATATAGACTAACCAATATCCAAGCTCAAAATATATAAGTGAAGTACACAAAGCATTCTATAAAACTATACTCAAAAGATTTAAGTGAAGCGCAAAGAGCATTCTATAAGGTCATACTCAAAAGATATAAGTGAAGCACATGAATCGTCTATAAATCGATGAAGGGATATCTCATACTAGCATGGTTCTTAAAGAAAAAGAAAAATACAAAGGACACAAATCATGTGAACAAAACAAAAACCGAGGTATACTGATAATTGTTGAAGAAGAAAGATGGGATGCCAATCGAGGCATCTGTCGGCATTCTGGGAACGGGGGTCCCTAGACTTGCCTGCCTGCGGCCCGAGGCATGGCTAATCTAGCAGGCCGTACGACCCACCTTCATCAACAAGGCATCCAAGACCCTCGCGAGGGGCCAAGCCTCGCGAGGCGGACGGCACAAGACCTCCTCTGGAGCGGCCTAGTCAGGCAGGCTCACGAGGAGCGGAGATATCAAGGTGGGGCGAACCTCAAGAGGCTCTCATGACGTAAGCCATGATGATCGACACCAGGCGGGCGCCAGCGCGCACAACGCCCCTGTTTCCTCTTTGGTGCTAAGGAAACCATCGTAGGCGAGGAGTACCGAGGCATCATGCAAAGGTTGCCATTTTGGTGCAACAAGACCAAGACCAGAAGGACGGCAAGACGGAGATCATCATGGAGCCCCAGACGGCGTCACCACCAGAACCTTTGGCAGGCAAAGACCACTTTTGTTAGGATAGCTTGTACTAGCTGCCCCCCTTCAAATTTGCCCGCCATTGTTGGCTCCCTTCCCGCTCAAGATTTGGGAAGAGGACCAGGGCCTCTATAAGTAGGACTAGCCACCACCATAGGAAGGGGAGGAGGAGAGGAGAGAGATCTGAGGTCACTCTCACCCACACAAGTTAGCCAAGCACAAGAACACCTCAACCTCAGGAGGCTATTCTTCCCATTGCATTGTTCATTATCAGCCCAAGAGGCAATCCACCACCACCACACTGGAGCAGGGTATTACACCACAACAGTGGCCCGAACCAATATAAATCTTGTGTCTTTTCGTGTTGCGAGTTCGTCGAGTTCGCCCACGAGATCTTAGTGAGTTAGGGCGTAGATCAGTGGGAGGAAAAGACTTCGCGCGCACCCCAGTGTTCGAACCTTAAGGGTTTGCCGGAACCCCACATCTGACATTTGGCGCGCCAGGAAGGGGTGCGCCGTAGCTCTCCTTCCATCAGCTCGTCGCTCCGTCGCTCCATCGTCTCCATGGCGGACGCTCGCCGTGCTCGAGCTGAGCGTCGGGCTGCCCTCACCTCCCGAGTCGCTCAGACAGCTCCCATCGGGGGGCCACCACATTGTTCTCCGTCTCCCGCCGCCAACACTGCCACCGGCCCGGTGGGGAACGAGCAGCAAGCGTCTTTGCTGCATCCTTCGGTGCGGCAGGATGGCGGCAACGCCACTCCATCGCTGGCCCTAGTCGACTCTTCGTGTCATGCACACCGCGCTCCCATGGAGGCGCGGGCCGTACTCATCGCCGCAAACGAGCTCCTGCGCTACCGCCCAGTCGACGACCTCTATGAGGAGTGGCTTGACCGCATCGCCGAGCTCGTCCGTGCCGCAGGGGGCTCCCCGGCGCCGTCCCTCTCTCGGCCTCACCCTCAGCCAGCCATGGGCGATGAGGCCCGAGGCGTGCCTCCACCACCCCAGCCCAAAGACGGCGCCTTGGCACCAAGGCGTGCGGCCCCGCGGTGCGATCTGTCACGACCGGTGCCCACGCGCGAAGAGAGAAGCTGCCAAGAAATCCCAAGGCCGCGTGAAGCTGCACCCGCACTTCCCGCGCCGCCTCGTCAAGACCGTGCGCCACTTGCGGCGGCGCCGCGCGGACCTCGACAAGACCAAGCTCCACCTCCAAGGCGGGCCCTAGTAACCACGCCCGGCTACCGCGCCTTCACCCCCGAGTTGCGCAACGTCACCTGGCCAGGCAAGTTCAAGCCGGATCTGCCTCCTCGCTACGATGGCACCGCCGACCCCAAAGAGTTCCTGCAGCTCTATGAGCTGAGCATCGAAGCATCCAACGGCGACGAGAAAGTCATGGAGACCTGGTTTCCCATGGCTCTCAAGGATGGGGCCGCACCTGGCTCCTGAACCTGCAGCACGGCTCGATCTCCTCATGGGACGAGATGCGCGACTGCTTCATCGCCAACTTCCAGGGCACTCGCGACTGCCCGCCGGCCGTGACCGACCTGCGCTGCATCAAGCAACAACCAGGGGAGACCCTCCAGAAGTACATCCAGCGCTTCAAAAACACCCGCCTCAAGATTCCCAAGGTCACGGATGAGGCCATCATCTACACATTCTCTGACGGCGTCCGTGGTGTCAAGATGAAGGAAGAGCTCGTCATCCACGAGGAGCTCTGCACGTCTCAGGAGCTGTTCAACCTGGCGACCAAGTGCGCGAGAGCTGAGGAGGGGCGCCTTTCCTTCCTTGAGCTGCCAGCCGCATGCACAGAGGAGAAGAAAGCCAAGGCCAAGGACGTGAAGCACAAGGAAGCGGTAGTGCTAGCTGCGGAGCCCGACACCAAACGGGGCAGAGATCTGCCCGAGTCATCCAAGAACAACCGACCATTCTGCGCCTTCCACAACCTGAACACCCACAACACCAGTGACTGCCAAGAGCCCCGAGCCCTACACGAGGGATGCTACAGTCGATGCCCCAAGCGTAGCGACCGGGGCTACGACCGTGGAGGAGGACGAGGTGGACGCTGGGACGACCGTGGCCCGTGCCAGGAATGGCGCGACAGGCCTTGTGATGACCCCTGGCAGGACCATCTTCGCGAGGGGCCCTGGAGGGACCAGCCTTGTGAGGATCGCTCCCATGGCAATGCCGGTCTTCCTCCACTACCGCCAAGAAGGAACAATGACCATCATCAGGACGAGGGGGCTGGGGGCTTCTAGGAGCCGCGTGCAATCGCCTGCATCTTGGGCGGCTCCCAGACCCTAGCCTCTCAGCGCATCTTCAAACGGTTCGCTCGCGAGGTGAACACGGCGCTCCCCAAGCTTGAGGCCATGCGCCAGCTCAAGTGGTCCCAGTGCGCCATCATTTTCGACTCGGCAGATCAGCTCAAGTGGGCAGCCACCGCCGGTGTCCTCCCGATGTTGTGTTCCCCAGTCATCAGCAATGTGCATATTACCAAGACTCTCATCGACGGTGGTGGAGGGCTCAACGTCCTATCCGTCGACACCTTCGACAACCTCCAAGTGCCATATGAGCAGCTCCAGCCTACCAAACCTTTCTCAGGAGTGACCGACGGCTCCACCACACTGTAACGCCCTCGATGCGGCTATATCTCCCACGTGTCGAAGCACGACTTAGAGGCATAACCGCATTGAAAGCAATGTCGCAAGTGAGGTAATATTCACACAACCCATGTAATACATAAGGGAAAAGATACATAGTTGGCTTACAATCGCCACTTCACGCAATTACATGAATAAGGCATTACATCATCCAGATACAATCAGGGCCCGACTACGGAGCCAAAATAAAAGAAGACTACCCCAAATGCTACACAGATCCCCGATCGTCCCGACTGGGCTCCACTACTGATCAGCTAGAACGAAACAACGCAAAGGACAAGATCTTCATTGAGCTCCTCCTTGAGCTCGGTTGCGTCATCTGCATGGTTCAACGACACCTGCAAGCTGGTTTTGGAAGTATCTGTGAGTCATGGGGACTCAGCAATCTTACACCCTCGCGATCAAGACTATTTAAGCTTATGGGTAAGGTAAAAGGTATGAGATGGAGCTGCAGCAAGCGTCTAGCATGTTTGGGTGGCTAACATACGCAAATGAGAGTGAGAAGAGAAGGCAAAGCACGGTCGAGAAACTATGATCAAGAAGTGATCCTATAACAACCTACGTCAACCATAACTCCAACACAGTGTTCACTTCCCGGACTCCGCCGAGAAGAGACAATCACGGTTACACACGCGGTTGGTGTATTTTAATTAAGGTCAACTTCAGGTTTTCTACAACCGGACATTAACAAATTCCCATCTGCCCATGACTGCGGGCACGGCTTTCGAAAGTTCAAATCCCTGCAGGGGTGTCCCAACTTAGCCCATCACAAGCTCTCACAGTCAACGAAGGATATTCCTTCTAGCGGGAAGACCCGATCAGACTCGGGATCCCGGCTACAAGACATTTCGACAGGTAAAACAAGACCAGCAAAGCCGCCCGATGCGCCGACAAATCCCGATAGGAGCTGCACATATCTCGTTCTCAGGGCACACCGGATAGGTCAAGCTACGATTAAAACCAACCTCGAGTTGCCCCGAGGTGGCCCCGCAGGCTGCCAGTTTCGAACCAACACTCAGAGGAGCACTGGCCCGTGGGGGGGGGGGGGTTAAAGTAATGATGACCCTTGGGCAGGCCTACCCAAGGGAAAGAAAAGGCTAGGTGGCGAATGGTAAAACCAATGTTGGGCATTGCTGGAGGAGTTTTATTCAAGGCGAACTATCAAGGGGTTCCCATTATAACCCAACCGCGTAAGGAACGCAAAATCCGGGAACATAACACCGATATGATGGAAACTAGGGCGGCAAGAGTGGAACAAAACACCAGGCATAAGGCCGAGCCTTCCACCCTTTACCAAGTATATAGATGCATTAATTAAATAAGATATATTGTGATATCCCAACAAATAAACATGTTCCAACAAGGAACAACATCTCCATGTTCCAACAAGGAACAAACTTCAATCTTCACCTGCAACTAACAACGCTATAAGAGGGCCTGAGCAAAGCGGTAACATAGCCAAACAACGGTTTGCTAGGACAAGGTGGGTTAGAGGCTTGGTTTAACAATACGGGAGGCATGAAAAGCAAGTGGTAGGTATCGTAGCATAGGCATAGCAAAAGAGCGAGCAACTAGCAAGCAAAGATAGAAGTGATTTCGAGGGTATGGTCATCTTGCCTGAGATCCCGCAAGGAAGAAGAACGAGTCCATGAAGAAGACAAACGGACGTAGATGAACGGGTCCTCACAAATGCGACTTTAACGGAACCAACCCAAAGGAGCAACACCGGAAAGAAGCACACAATATAGTAACAACCACGACATAAGCATGGCATGATGCACAACCAAGTATGATGCATGTCTGGTGTAATGAAGCATGGCATGGCAAAAGAGCATAAGCAATCCTACAAATTAAGTGGAGCTCAATATGCAACTAGTTGCATATTGACGAAACACCACGTGATTTATTTAGTTCTCTCTCGTTTATGTAGCCAACAAGATTAAATGTTTTTAGCATGGCAAGAAGTGAAACATGATGAAACTATCTAATCTAGGCAAGTTTAAATGAGGCCGGAACAAGAAAACAACAAGTCCGGAAACTCCTCATATGCATATATTAGGTTTGGTACTGTTCTGCCCTAAACATAATTTTAGAGTTAATAAACATGCAAAACAAGTACACCATGTTAAACTGAGACATTTTGTAGATGATTGGGGATGATCCGGACACGACGGTAGCGACAGTCCGTGTCGGGTTCGGGACAACTTTCGGACGCGCGCGAGGGGGGCTGCGGGCTGACGAGAGAGATTAGGTTGGACCTGACAGTAGGTAGTGGGCTGTGTAGACGGTCTAGAGAGGAAAGAGAGGGAAAGCCCGGCAACAGTTTTCGGAGACCGAAAATGTCCGACGTTAGACCGGCTATACTGCCGCTATAGTTATCCGTTGGGGCGTCAAACGGACTCCGAACGCGATGAAACATGGCAGGCGGCCTACCTACAACAAAACAACACCGCACACCAACTTTCATCCCATTCCGAGAACATTTCCGGCCACTTATAAAATACTATTTCGGACATGCCTTGGGCGCGTGCAAGTGTGGTTGGGCTCAGAACGGACAACGGACGGAACAAGGAGACCGAGACGGATGCAAGTTTTGAAAACATGATGATGCAATGCATATGATGACATGATAAAAAGCAAACACGCAAGCAAATGACATGGCAACGCCGGCGAATAACTGGAAGACACCTGGCGCAATGGTCTCGGGGCGTCAACACTCCACCACTACGAGAGGATCTCGTCCCGAGATCTAGAATGGCACCGGAGGGAAAAGGAAGAGGAAGAGAAATGGTAAAAACTAAGTTGCTTCTTTGACAAACGAGTGAAACCAAAGAACCTTGAAAAGGTTGAAAAAATTGAAAGAAATAAAACAACGGATAAGAACAAAGTTGAAACACTCCGTTAGAAAAGATAGACAAGGAAGAACAACTTCTAACAGCACTCTGGTTGGAAAGATATGCAAGGCTTGATAAAATGAAAGAACTTGAGCAGCAGGCACACACTCCGGTTAAATGGATAAACCCAGAAAAGAACATGATCCTGACAAAACAAGAAGATGGGTTGAAGAGAGCAACATCACAATGCCTCCGGAACAAAAGAAAGAATGGAATGGAATGAACGAAGGGAAACAAGATCTTCTATCTTGAATGAGCTTGAAAACGCATCCTTAGGAGAAGTGTCGAACGGAGTTGTTGGAAAACCAACAACGAAAAGAGTAAGCTTGATATGGTCTTATGGAATACATCTCAAATTATGAGGTGACAACCTGCCACTCACGGGAAAAAGAATTGGATTGGTAAGAACAAGTAGACGAGAAGCTATTTCACCGGGAGGATAAAAGAAGAACTTGGGTCACTTATGAGCACCATAGATAGCAACAATCCTTAGGGAAGGCTTTAGATGAAAAATGACACAAGATAGCTCCAACTAGTTGGTTGATGGATTTAAAATACCTCATTCTTAATAACATGTGAATCACGAAACATGAACTCAAATTATCAAGAATGACATAATGCCACCTTGAATGATATGGTTGAAAGAATTGCACTCCGGATTACAAGATGAAGAATGCTTGAGCTTCTGTGAAAATAATCTTGATGAATGCTTCGAGAAGGGGAAAAATCCTTGATGAACCATCATGTAGAGTCTCCATGAAGAACTCCGGTAAACAAAAGGATGACAAAAAGAAAAGGAAGTTGAAAACACAAGGTGAATCCTTGTACCGATTTAGATGAATCTCCGTGGTGAAATAGTTGGAAAAGACTGGAACTCCGGGAAAAATAGAGGATGAACAATTGAAATCAGGAATTTAATCATCGTGAACAAACCCCGGAAGAAAAAATTAACATATGGATGAAACAAGAATAAGAATTACATTATGCTTATCCTTCACCAATTTAGATTGATGACAAGCAACGGATTTGGCATACTACTTATTCTCGTAGAAAAAATAAGAGAGATATAACATAAACTTGAGAATGTCTTCCACGAACCACCGGTAGGAATTTGGAAGAACGAATAAATTGATATGATAATAATGGAAGAGAAACCTGGAAGAAACCACTGTAAGGATTGAAAACAGACGAAGTAAAAGGGATGAATCACCAGTAAGAATTAGAGAACGAATGAAGATACTTGAGGGAATTTAGATACATGAGAAAGAAGAGAGCACGAGCTGATTAGATGATATTTGAATGATGCACCGGTAAGATTGAAGGACGAGAGCTGAAAGCTGGAATGAATAATTCTGAGATCATGGGCTCTGGAGAATCAAACTGAAAAGACTCCTGAATTGCTCCGGATAGGTGGAAAGAATTCTCGCAATTGAAAACAATTATGAGAGGATGGCATCAAGCTAGAACCTTGAATCTTGAAGAGAATGGATAAGATTGAAGAGAAATTCTTCTTCGGTCCTCAAATGTTGAGAAAACCAATGAGAACACCACCATGAATTGTTGAGATACTCCGGGATGAAAATTAGAAAGGTTGAACCAACAATGAAAAGAATTTGAAAGATCTTGGAGAAAGGCATTTGACTGATGATAATTCATACTTACGTCAAACTTGGAAAAGAAATTTGAGGATAGCTCCGGCAAAATTAGAAAAGTCAGGTAAGATCCTGGAAAAGACCTGTGGATTAGGGCCCACTCAAAAGATACACCGTTGACAAGATTTAAAAGAGAGGTTGCACCCGTTGAATTAAATGGCTATAATGAGATAACAATCTCGAAAGAGCTTGAAAGGATTATGAAAGCAGAGTGGAAACACGAATCTTCTAAGATTTCTTGAGCACTCCAGAACAATTGAATAGCGAGAAGTGGATGATTAAGAGGTGCACTGGCATGAGAAAGCATTGAAATGAGGAAGGGTATGATCAACAAAGCTTGACTTGAAACCACCGAAGAAGAGAATGAGTGATGAATTTGAAGCTCCGTTAGAATCTTCATGAGAATCACCGGGTAAGAACATGAAGGAAAAGAATGGAGAGACTTCACATGAATCAAAGGATGCTTGATTAAGAAATCTGAGTCCTTGAAGAAACAAGGGTGGGAGGGTGGGAAAAACAAAGGCAACTAGGAGACAGATGAAACAAACACCATTGCAAAGAACTGATAATTGATCTTGCGGATGTTGAAATGATCGGATCCACTTGAAGAGAAACACGCCAGTTGAAAAAGGATTGACATGACAACCTCGATGATCAAGAAGGATTAGAACACACATAGGAATATGAGAACACCACTTAGGAAAAGCTATGGAATCAACATTTGACATTGAAGCAACTCGAATACCACAACTCAAAACAAAACAAAGGATTGGCTTGCAGAATAAGCCGGAACAAACATATGATAGAGATTTCGTCCGAAGTTTTCGTGGTGGGGCCTACACGGGCTCGATCGTACATCACCATCATGTACAAGGCAGTGCACATGACATACGAAGCGTCCCCGAGTCGGCATAGCCAAGGACTCTTTAAGACACAATGAGACCACTGTAAAACCAACCGTGGATAGGCGGACCACTAGACGTTGAACCCCAATTTCATATCATACATCTGTCGGAAAGATATCCTAAGAGCTACTTGAATTCCCACTTATAAACTCCCAAAATTTTCCGGTTATGCAATCAGGTGTTGGGGATACAGGGGAAGCATAATATCTCACCCAAATCTAGCAAACCCTACATCCAGCTGTATCCATCCTTCAACACATAACCGAGAAACCTTCGGAAATCATCTACCTCAACCTTCGAAAAGCATCCGTTATACAAGTTATGGCAATACCCCCGAACTCCCGCCCAGTACTGGGTGGCGTCGAGGTTATCTCACCAACAACTGCATAAAAGAGATTTTCGATGTCGGCGAAACTAATCTCAGGTATTCCAGAACTGCAACGATAAAATTGTGACGATAACACTGCGGAGCTCAACTCCCCGGAACACTGCCACAACCCCTAAATTACAGGAGGCACCAAGAACAATGTTCTCATCACAAAACCATCGGAACGATTCCAAGATACCCGCGTGATCCTAATTTTTTTTGGTGAAATTTGAGAAGAGAAGAGTCAAAACTCTACGTCAGGATGCCTCACCAGAGCGACAAAGGGAGTGAGGAGTAAAAAGAATTCCTAAACTCTCTGATATATATAATCCTAAATGACTCAAAACATTTCTAGACTCAATAACACCAGCGATTAGATCAAGCAGGGGGCTCCTAAGGTCGGGGAAGGCTCTGATACCAACTTGTAACGCCCTCGATGCGGCTATATCTCCCACGTGTCGAAGCACGACTTAGAGGCATAACCGCATTGAAAGCAATGTCGCAAGTGAGGTAATCTTCACACAACCCATGTAATACATAAGGGAAAAGATACATAGTTGGCTTACAATCACCACTTCACGCAATTACATGAATAAGGCATTACATCATCCAGATACAATCAGGGCCCGACTATGGAGCCAAAATAAAAGAAGACTACCCCAAATGCTACACAGATCCCCGATCGTCCCGACTGGGCTCTAGTACTGATCAGCTAGAATGAAGCAACACAAAGGACAAGATCTTCATTGAGCTCCTCCTTCAGCTCGGTTGCGTCATCTGCACGGTTCAACGACACTTGCAAGCTGGTTTTGGAAGTATCTGTGAGTCACGGGGACTCAGCAATCTTACACCCTCATGATCAAGACTATTTAAGCTTATGGGTAAGGTAAAAGGTATGAGGTGGAGCTGCAGCAAGCGTCTAGCATGTTTGGGTGGCTAACATACGCAAATTAGAGAAAGAAGAGAAGGCAAAGCACGACCGAGAAACTATGATCAAGAAGTGATCCTAGAACAACCTACGTCAACCATAACTCCAACACAGTGTTCACTTCCCGGACTCCGCCGAGAAGAGACCATCACGGTTACACACGCGGTTGGTGCATTTCAAATAAGGCCAACTTCAGGTTTTCTACAACCGGACATTAACAAATTCCCATCTGCCCATAACCGCAGGCACGGCTTTCGAAAGTTCAAATCCCTGCAGGGGTGTCCCAACTTAGCCCATCACAAGCTCTCACGGTTAACGAAGGATATTCCTTCTAGCGGGAAGACCCGATCAGACTCGGAATCCCGGCTACAAGACATTTCGACAGGTAAAACAAGACCAACAAAGCCGCCCGATGCGCCGACAAATCCCGATAGGAGCTGCACATATCTCGTTCTCAGGGCACACCAGATAGGTCAAGCTACGAGTAAAACCAACCCTCGAGTTGCCCCGAGGTGGCCCCGCAGGCTGCCCGTTTCGGACCAACACTCAGAGGAGCACTGGCCCGGGGGGGGGTTAAAATAATGATGACCCTTGGGCAGGCCTACCCAAGGGAAAGAAAAGGCTAGGTGGCGAATGGTAAAACCAATGTTGGGCATTGCTGGAGGAGTTTTATTCAAGGCGAACTATCAAGGGGTTCCCATTATAACCCAACCGCGTAAGGAACGCAAAATCCGGGAACATAACACCGATATGACGGAAACTAGGGCGGCAAGAGTGGAACAAAACACCAGGCATAAGGCCGAGCCTTCCACCCTTTACCAAGTATATAGATGCATTAATTAAATAAGATATATTGTGATATCCCAACAAATAAACATGTTCCAACAAGGAACAACATCTCCATGTTCCAACAAGGAACAAACTTCAATCTTCACCTGCAACTAACAACGCTATAAGAGGGCCTGAGCAAAGCGGTAACATAGCCAAACAACAGTTTGCTAGGACAAGGTGGGTTAGAGGCTTGGTTTAACAATACGGGAGGCATGAAAAGCAAGTGGTAGGTATCGTAGCATAGGCATAGCAAAAGAGCGAGCAACTAGCAAGCAAAGATAGAAGTGATTTCGAGGGTATGGTCATCTTGCCTGAGATCCCACAAGGAAGAAGAACGAGTCCATGAAGAAGACAAACGGACGTAGACGAACGGGTCCTCACAAACGCGACGTTAACGGAACCAACCCGAAGGAGCAACACCGGAAAGAAGCACACAACATAGTAAACAACCACGACATAAGCATGGCATGATGCACAACCAAGTATGATGGATGTCCGGTTAAATGAAGCATGGCATGGCAAAAGAGCACAAGCAATCCTACAAATTAAGTGGAGCTCAATATGCAACTAGTTGCATATTGACGAAACACCACATGACTTATTTAGTTCTCTCTCGTTTATGTACCCAACAAGATTAAATGTTGTTAGCATGGCAAGAGGTGAAACATGATGAAACTATCTAATCGAGGCAAGTTTAAATGAGGCCGGAACAACAAAACAACAAGTCCGGAAACTCCTCATATGCATATATTAGGTTTGGTACTGTTCTGCCCTAAACACAATTTTAGAGTTAATAAACATGCAAAACAAGTACACCATGTTAAACTAGGCATTTTTCTACCCCATTTACATATAAAGATTATTTAAAACCGAGCTACGGTTATTAAGTTATGAATTAAAGCATTTTAACATGGCATAGGAGCAAATTTAACCAAACACCATTTTAACCATTTCAAACATGCATGAAAGTTGCATATTATGAAACTAGATGGAAATCTAAGCAACTTTCATGTTAAGTTTGTTTAAAACCAATGCACGGTTATTTAGGTGTGAGCATTTTTAAAATGATGGCATATTCTGTAATTATGCATATGAAGGAAAATTAGTAAATTTACAGAACTAAAAAAACATCTATGGGCCAAATCTTGTGCAAGTTGGGCCAACTGAGTAGAAAAACCGAGGCGCTGCTGGGGGTGCCTCACCATGGGCCAAGGGAGCTGGGCCTTGCTAGATCTCAGATGGGCCTTGAGCGCTAGGAGGCCTGCAGGCGATGTGGCATCCCACACGGAAGGGCGATGCGTCAACAGACATCGGGCGAGCTGCACTGCTCGTCTCTGAAGAAAAACGCCAGCGGCGGGGAGGTTCAGCGGGAGCCGCGGCGAGGCAAGGCCCTGGAGGTGCGCTGGCTGGAACTCCGGCAAGGCGAGGGCATGGCGTCATGCGGCGAGGCCAGGGACGGGTGGATCCGGGGCAGGGTCACCGGATCCGAGTGATGGCGCGAGGAACGGAGCACGGGTGCGCAGGACGCTGGCGGCGTGAGTTCGAGCCCTAGCGGCCAGGGTTACTCCCCTGCGAGGGAGACAGAGAGGGCGTGAGGAAGAGAACCGGGAAAGGGAAGGGAGGAGAAGGCAGAGAGGGACGACAGAGCACTGGCCTGGGCGACCGTAGTCGACCTCCGCCGAGGCAGGAGACCTGCTGGATCTTCCGACGAGTGGCACGGGGACGAGGTGAGGAGGCGCTCAGGCACCTGCGCGCTGGATCGAGGGCTCAAGGAGCACCTCTCCTTTGGTGCTGGACACGCACGGGAGCAGGGAAGGGGAGGCGGCTGAGAGCTTGTTGGGTGAGGGCAGCGCTCGGGGGTTGGCCGATGCTCTGCTCGGTGGTGCTCTGGTCGGGGCTCTCGGGAGGAAGAGGTTGCGGGATTGGGTGGATCGAGGGGAGGAGGAGGTTAGACCGGTGGTGAAAAAGAGGGAGTTGGTCAGGATCGGCTGGGAAAGGGTGGATGGATATGGGAGGATCCCGATGAAGAGAGTGGCAGCAGCGAGGAGGATTGGTGGATTGGACAGGATAGGCTAGGGTTTGATCTGATATTTATATCAGATGAGTTTTGGGTTAGGGGCTAACTTGTCCCTCTGATCGCAATCGGACGATCGCGAAAAAATATATTAGGAAGTCCAATTAACAAAACGGAGACGTTTTGTAGATGTTTGGGGATGATCCGGACACGACGGTAGCGACAGTCCGGGTCGGGTTCGGGACAACTTTCGGACGCGCACGAGGGGGGCTGCGGGCTGACGAGAGAGATTAGGTTGGACCTGACAGTAGGTAGTGGGCTGTGTAGACGGTCTTGAGAGGAAAGAAAGGGAAAGCCCGGCAACAGTTTTCGGAGACCGAAAACGTCCGACGTTAGACCGGCTATACTGCTGCTATAGTTATCCGTTGGGGCGTCAAACAGACTCCGAACGCGATGAAACTTGGCAGGCGGCCTACCTACAACAAAACAACACCGCACGCCAACTTTCATCCCATTCCGAGAACATTTCCGGCCACTTATAAAATACTATTTCGGACATGCCTCGGGCGCGTGCAAGTGTGGTTGGGCTCAGAACGGACAACGGACGGAACGAGGAGACCGAGACGGATGCAAGTTTTGAAAACATGATGTGCAATGCATATGATGACATGATAAAAAGCAAACACGCAAGCAAATGACATGGCAACGCCAGCGAATAACTGGAAGACACCTGGCGCAACGGTCTCGGGGCGTTACACACACCGATAGGGCAGGTCCGCCTGCCTGTCACCTTCGGCACACGCGACAACTACCGTACCGAGCTCATCGACTTCGACATCACGCACATCCGCCTGCCATACAACGCCATCCTCGGGTATCCGTCCTTGGCAAAGTTCATGGCGGTCAACCACCACGGCTACAACATCCTCAAGATGCCTAGAAGTGGCGGGGTCATCATGGTCCCGTGTGAAGAAAGGGATGCGGTATGCTCCCTCGAGCGTGCCTTCCAAGCTGCAGCAATCGACGACCCCGACAGAAGAAGTGAGGGCCCTCCGGAGGCCATCCCCAAGAAGAAGCTGCTGCGCCGTGCAGGACCTCAGGAGGATGGCGTCGCGGCGGGAGCCTCGTCAGGATCAACGTCCGTCCCAGGGGCGCCTCCCTCCATCGCATAGGAAGGCGCGCCCAGCGCCCTTCTCAGGCAGGGCTCGGGGGCTCTCTTCTGGAGGGCCTCAGGCCTTGCCAACCTCACAAGGGAGGCGCTTGGGTGCCACTTGGAGGCGTGCCACGCGGCACGTCTTCCTCAGGAGGACGCAGGGCAAGGGGTGCCCACCACTCAGGAGTTCATCGCCAAGACCACACAGGAACTGCAAGACGCAAGAGCCATGCACGATGACAGCTGCTCACAGGGCGCGGCTCACCACCCAGGTGAGGGTGTTGAGCTGCGTGTCTACATCGACATCCCAGGGCTCAACAGGGCCGCGTCTCAGGAGTGCTTCTGGCCCTTGCGTGTGGGCTGTTGTGGGGGCCCGCCACACAGCTACGTTCGCATGCCCCTCGGCTTGCCGAGCGTGGTGTCGGCCTATCAGCGTGCCGTGCGGCGTGACCTGGCGACTCAAGAGGCCAGGCACCGCATCGTCCTGGAGGGAATGGATACGGTCTTCGGGAAGCCTCCTGAGCCCCCAGAGCCTCCCGAGGCTCAGGGCTCTGGTGGCTCATGAGGAGTCCTTTCTTCGACGCACGCCGTCAGCTGCACCAACTCTGCTTTGTCTACAGAACCAGGTGACATCTTCCAAGCTCGTTAAGCTGGGAGCGCCCCTTGGGCTGCATTATTCCCAGGCCGTGTGGGTCCATCCCTACGGCATGTATCCCATTTGCTTATGTGTTTAGCTTACCTTAATGGGGGCGCCCCTCGGGCTGCATCATCCCCAAGCCGCTCGGGCCGGACCCAGTGGCATGTATCTTCCTGCATTTACCCAAGCTGATTTTCCTTCCCTGCTTAACCTGCCTACGGTTATCACCTGCTCGATCATCGCCTCCCATGGGGCCTCCTCACAGGCACAGCGCTGGTGCATGGGTCCGTCCCTGCCATGTCAACAAATCTGAGCGGTCGAGCTCTGGCTCGCGGCACGCCCCGCGCATGTCACCTCACCAGGCCCTCAGTGCCTTCACTTCATCCGGACTAACCAGCAGCAGGCTGACGGCTGTAACGGCAAACCATGTTCTTCTCGTGCCTGTTCACAGGGACCACACAAGGAGGATAGCAGGCGGCACCACGAGTCTCTTTTTCTCTCATGCAATTCGCTTGCGCATTAAAAGGGGGGCTCCTGAGCATCGCGACGCAGGAGCTCTTATTGGCTCTCCAGCCCTCACCCCCTGGCCTTGACCACGGCATCGCGACGTGGCATACTAGCGGCGGCTGAGCTCGCTCGAGGGCTGGGACATGAGGACGCATAGCACTATGGAAAGCATGGGAGGGAAACTTGTATGGGCCGGTCTGGCTATGCCGCACGAGTTGGCACGCAGCCCCAGCGCAACGTCAGGAATCGCCATGAAGTTCACAAGATAAGTCTCGCCCTGGAATTGGCTAAATGTCTGGGCCTTATGGATACTCACGCCTTGCCGTAATCCCGTTGCGGCCACATCAACTCCCTTTCTTCCCTTACCATGGCCGCTTGAGCGCTAATGGGGACCTCCTGAGCATCGCGCCTCAGGGGCTCTTACTGGACCTCGGGCCGCACACCTCCTGGCCTTGACCACGGCACGTGACCTGGCATACCAGCGATGGCTGTAGCTTGCCTGGGGACCGGGACCTGTCGGCGTAGAGCAACAAGCTATCACAAAGAAAGAAAGGGGGACCGAGCCTTAACGGGACGCAAGTTCATCAAATCTTCATAACAGGGAAGATAAACACAAAAGACATTACATACCTTTACATGTCCCCACGGGACGCTTCATGATTCTTCACAGGAAACGAAAGCTAAAACTAAGGAGGACCCTATCTACACCCCCCGTGGCGGACACCATCATTAACAGTGGGCCATGGGAGGCCGGCGCCAACCCCATCCAGATCAGCGGCGACGACGGCGGGACGTGGCAGCACTGCTCCGAGCGCGGCGAGAGCTCGGGGGCACGTAGCTGTCGTCGCTCATCTCCGAAGTCTTGTAGAGCTCAAGAGAGCTGCTGGACTCCCAAGGGCTGCTGCTGCTGGAGTGGTCGCGAGCGGAGCGCACATTAGCCTCGCGCTCCTCTCCGGAGCAGCACTCCAAGCGGCGGCCCTCGGCATCGAAGACCTTGAAGAAGAGGGTGGAGACGCCGTCGTATTCAAGATGGATCGCGAGGGCGCCCCTCACGCGGTAGACCCGCGCGATCTCGCCCTAGCCACGGGTCATGAAGATCTTGCCGGTGGGGACCACTTCGATCTCCACTCCTGTTGCCGGAGCACCGCAGTCGGCGTGCTGCAACCAGAGCTCGAGAGGCCCCCTTGGCGGCATCACGTCGGAGAAGAACCGCGGGAAGCGGATCCAAGAGCTTGGGGGCATTGGCTCCCACAGCACCAGCTCGCGCGAGGAGTCCGCGGCGTGGATTCTTGGGGTGACGGCGCGCATCGCCGCGGCGCGGCGACTCCGGGTGCGGCGCCGGCGGCGCTGCTCATCCTTCCGCATTCCTGAGTCCTCGGCTTGGGCATACAGGGGTAGAGGATACCCTGGGGGAGGACACTTGCACCAAGGCCTCGTCACCACCTGCATCGCCGCTTCTTCACGGCGATGGATCAACCTCTTCTTCGGCGGAAGTTGCTCCGGGACATCTCAGGGGGCCTTCCCCTTTTCTTCGGCGGAGAACCTTCTGATAGGCGCCATTGGTGCTAGCAATGAAGCGAGGGAAAAGAAGCTAGCAGTGGAGCGAGGAGGAAGAAGCAAGCGAGCGAGGAAGAGATGGGCAATAGGGGCTCCGCCCCCCTCCCCATTTATAGCAAGAGAAGGCCAACCGGCACCTCCCACGATTGCAAGTAATGATGGCTTTCCTTGCATGTCGCAGGGACTCGTCAAGTCATGCAGTTGCTGAGGCAGCATGGGGAAGCGGAGACACCCACGTACAATTAAACCGCCACGCGTCAACCGAGGCCGCAGGCTTTCGGGGCCCGCGGTGCTCCATACTTGACCCTTGGCTTCGCCGTGAAGCCAAGCCCAAGCGCACCTTGGGCATGGGGGCTACTGTCGGTGTTCTGGGAACAGGGGTCCCCAGACTTGCCTGCCTGTGGCCCGCGGCATGGCTAAGCTAGCAGGCCATACGACCCACCTTCATCAACAAGGAATCCAAGACCCTCGCGAGGCGGATGACACAAGACCTCCTCCGGAGCGGCCTAGTCAGGCAGGCTCATGAGGAGCAGAGATATCAAGGCGAGGCGAACCTCATGAGGCTCTCGTGACGTAAGCCATGACGATCGACACCAGGCGGGCGCCAGCGCGCACACCACCCTTGTTTCCTCTTTGGTTCTAAGGAAACCAGCGCATGCGAGGAGTACCGAGGCATCAGGCAAATGTTTCCATTTTGGTGCAACAAGACCAAGACCAGAAGGACGACAAGATGGAGGTCATCATGGAGCCCCAGACGGCGTCACCACCAGAACCTTTGGCAGGCGAAGACCACTTTTGTCAGGATAGCTTGTACTAGCTGCCCCTTCAAATTTGCCCGCCATTGTTGGCTCCCTTCCCGCTCAAGATTTGGGAAGAGGAACAGGGCCTCTATAAGTAGGACTATCCGCCACCATAGGAAGGGGAGGAGGAGAGGAGAGAGATCTGAGGTCACTCTCACCCACACAAGTTAGCCAAGCACAAGAACACCTCAACCTCAGGAGGCTGTTCTTCCCATTGTATTGTTCATCATCAGCCCAAGAGGCAATCCACCACCACCACACTGGAGTAGGGTATTACACCACAACGGTGGCCTGAACTAGTATAAATCTTGTGTCTTTCCGTGTTGCGAGTTCGTCGAGTTCGTCCGTGAGATCTTAGTGAGTTAGGGCGTAGATCGGTGGGAGGAAAAGACTTCGCGCGCACCCCAGTGTTCGAACCTTAAGGGTTTGCCAGAACCCCACATCCGACAGCATCCCCAAGCTTAGATGCTTGAGTATCCTTGGAATATTTACTTGGGGTGCCTTGGGAATCCCCAAGCTTGAGCTCTTCCCTCTCTTTATTCTTCTCACATCGGTAACTCCTCGTTCTTCGAACACTTTATCCACAAAAACTTATTAGAAACTTTATGAGATCCGTTAGTATACTAAAGCAAATCACTACCTTTAGTTACTGTTGCAAATTCATTCCAATTTCATATTAGCACTTTATCTACTGTATTCCAACTTCACCATGGTTCATACCCCCCGATACTACCCATAGATTCATCAAAATAAGCGATCAACACATAGAAAACAGAATCTGTCAAAAACAAGACGGTCTGTAGTTATCTGGAAGTTTAGTAAACTTCTGTAACTCCAAAAAATTCTAAAAAATATGACAATTTAAAAAATTTGTACATAAGTAATGTGCAAAAAGTTTCATACTCATTTGAATTTTCAGTAAAAAATGCAAATTCACGCGTTATAGGCAAAGTTTCTGTTTTTGTACTGCACATAGTAAACAAGCAATCTAATCATGCTAAAACCGAAGCTTGGCACATTATTTTTATAATACAATGGATATATACAAGGGGATAATTATTTTCAGAGAAGCTTCCATGAATTTTTTTACATTGTTTCCATGAGCATGAACACAAGTGTTCAAGGTCGACCCTCACTTCTCCAATGCATAACCTTCCAATCACTTCTCTTACTAAAAACTTTTTAGGTATGAGAGGCAAGTATTTTTCTGTATTTTCATTCTTTTAATTTTTTTGTATGTTTCACCCACAACTAAACAGAAACAAAAAGGAAAAACAAAATCTACTTAGTGAAGAAAGCAGACAAGCACACACGAGAATATCAACCCCACGCTATTGCTCCCCGGCAACGGTGCCAAAAAAGAGCTTGATAATCCCCAAGTGCAGGGAATCATCGTAGCAAGTCCCAAAGGTGGAAGTGATAAGTATGGAGTGTTGAACCCACAAGGAGCTAAAGGTAAGATCAATATTCTCTCAAGTCCTATCTGCCACTGATACGACTCTACGTACAACGAACGTTTGCTTCCAACTAGAAACGAGAAATAAAACTACATTGTGGGTATGAAGAGGATAACTTTGCATGATATCAGAGAGCTAAAATATAAAAGTAGGTGCTATTATCATAAAGTTGTAATATATTACTAAATATTATAAATAGGAGTGTGGAACAATGATGGGTCGGTGTGCGGAATTATCCTAGGCAATCGTTAACAAGACCGGTGGTCGTCATTGCAATTTCCTATGAGGGAGAGGAATAAGCTAACATACTTTCTCTTCTTGGATCACATGCACTTATGATTGGAACTCTAGCAAGCATCCGCAACTACTAAAGATCATTAAGGTAAAACCCAACCATAGCATTAAAGCATCAAGTCCCCTTTATCCCATACGCAACAACCCCCCTTACTCGGGTTTATGCTTCTGTCACTCAAGCAACCCACTATAAGCAAATCATGAACGTATTGCAACACCCTACAGCGGGAATCCCTCACGCTTGCACGACACGGAGGGCACAATAGGACAACACCAAAATAAAACATACAACTCATACCAATCTAGATCATCAATCAACCCAAAGACAAAGGATATCTACTCAAAACATCATAGGATGGCAACACATCATTGGATCATAATATGTGGCATAAAGCACCATGTTCAAGTAGTGATTATAGCGGGGTGCGGGAGAGTGGAACGCGTAAAAAGAGATGAGGATGGTGATGTTGATGAAGATGATCACCGCGGCGATGATTCCCCTCCCAATGGCACTCCGGTGCCACCGAGAGAGAGGAGGAGAGGTTCTCCCCCTTGTGCTTCCTCCTCCATGCCCCCCTGGATGGGGAGAGGTTCTCCCTCTGGTCCTTGGCCTTCATGGTGATGATGGCCCCTCCGGGATCCTCCTCCATAGCCTCCGTTGAGGATGGCCCCCTCCGGCAGGGTGCCAAAGAGGGCCTAGATTGATTTCTCGTTGCTACAGAGGCTTGTGGCGGCAGAACTTCCGATCTAGGTTATTTTCTGGAGGTTTGGGCATTTATAGGAGAGGTTGGCGTCGAGAAAAAGTCAGGGGGACCCACGGAAAGTCCATAAGGCACAGGGGTGCGCCCCCACCCTCGTGGGGCCACGGGAGTCTCCTCCGGTAGATTTTTGTTCCAGTATTTTTTATATTTTCCAGAAAAATTCTCCGTTGATTTTCATCGCATTCTAAGAACTTTTATTTCTGCACAAAAACAACACCACGGTAGTTCTGCCGAAAACAGCGTCACTCCGGGTAAGTTCTAATCAAATCATACCAAAATCATATAAAACTTTTGTAAACATGGCATGAATACTTCATAAATTATATATACGTTGGAGACATATCACCGGCCTATTATCGTCACGTTTTGTCACGGCGTTCATAGCAGAGGATTCCAGTGCACGCTTGACAACACCGCCCTACACGCGTGGCTCGAAAAGGTGCCAAATGTATCGTCGGTGAGCCTATTCCGGCGCTACTGCGCTGTTTACCATGCAAGCTTCCCGCCCGTCTTGTTTGGCCACACGTCGGCTAGAAGAGGGACAAATCGTGGGCATTTATTAGCAAAAAGCTTTGTAAAAACAAAGTGTGTGGAATGACTTCGATCATAAGTTTACCTATGGGTGATGAGGTCAAAGTTACACAGAAGGGTGATCATGGACACTCGAGTGTAATAAGTAATTCTACGCTCTACAGTTCACACGGTGGAAGAAACCAACTATGTGCAATAATGTCGAAGGTCGCAGTCGAGTTAGCTATATAGATCGTGTGTTGTGAGATCGACAAGGTAAACTGATTCAAGAATGGTTAATAAAATCTAAGACCATTGCATATTAAGGTCAAAATAGTGTTAGAAATATACAAGTCTCATACGATGGCATTTCAAAGATTGTACCACAAAAGCTTGAAATGTTACAAGGTTCAAATTCCAGAGTTATATGGCTCGAATTCAAAGATTACAAGGTTCAAACTGATATTAGAAATGAAATTCAGCTCATCAGCTGCAAACGCTCGCACTGATCCGCTCAACATGGATATCAGAGAGGTTCAAACTAATATCACCGCTTCTAAGTCTGGTTTCGTAACCTCACAATTTTTTCAAAGGGGTCAGCCACTGAGAAGTCATGTATGGGTTGACATGATGACTTCCGATTACTCTGTCATCTGAAGTTCCAAAATGAAATTCAGCATTTTTGGAGCCTACTCCATTCTGCCGTAGGCGCCGGTGCTGATCAACAAACCAATCATTTTTGCGAAATAAATGTAGGCAAACCTTATTTCCTTCAACACCCTTGCTCTGAGAACAAAGAACCCGGCGAATATAATCTCCGGTTAGGTTCCTCGGTAGGAGTTCAAAGTAATTTCTGAGAGATGTAGATCTAGGCATTCGACGTGATTGTTATATTGTATCACATTATCCACCACTGGGCCTAATCTTATCTGCAAAAGAAGAAAACGTGTTAGTGCCTACATGAAGTTTTGAACATTACTACATGCCTATTTGGTTTGGAGGATTTGTAAAATGCACTAACATGCCATCTTCGATCTGATATGATTAACATGGGCATTTGATTACATTCTAGAAAAATGTAGCCTTCTTCACAAGAGGTTGGAGTGGATGAAAAGTTCCCTAAGAAAACTTGAACTCCCTTACAGTTAATATTTAACAGGAAAGGAACATCACCTCGATATATAGCTTCTCCAGGCACGGAAAGCATCTCAGGAAACTGACAGCTTGCTCCAGGTTGGGGCCGATAGATTCTAGTGCCAAGACCTTCACTGTGCACAGTTTCGGGGTCAAGATTGTCGGAATCATTTTCTGAATGACAGACGAACAAACATCTTCAAAATTAGAAATAATGTTAATTTGTAGAAGGAGAGGTAGAAGGCGGCTATTGTACCTGAACAGGTGTGGATCCAATAACAAGTCCTAATACGCCTGTTATGCATTCCCGCATAAAGCTCCCTCAGGATTTGCCTGTTGTACCTCCTCTGGACATCTTCATCCTTGCTACCCACATCGTCAGACAGCACCTATACAAATAGTAAAACAAATTTGGCATCAAATCAATGATTACATGCTATGAAGTAGGATTAGGAATTTATGGCTATTTATTTATACATATCCAGAGATTATGGTTCGATTTTTAAGCACAGTTGTCTATGTATAGACCAATCCTGAAGAAAATAATGGCACAAACATATGTAGGTCATTGAAAATCAATTGTCAAGCCCTGGCTAGGAATTATTAGCACGAACACTAAACCTAGTCAGATTACTAGCAAAAATCATTTGCACAGATGAAACAACTAATCACTTATCACATGTACCATTCAAACAATCAATACACTACACGAATCTAACGAAACTTACTCAGATTTCATGGATTGGGAGAACATAACCATATGATTTCTATTCCAAAAAGGGGGAGGTAGGGGTAACCAGAGAAACCCTATGATCTATTTGACACATAAATGGGTATAGATGACTAACCAGCTGTCCGTCATAGCTGGAGTGGTTGTCGGAGTCGTCGCCGGAGAGGTCGTCGGAGTCGTCGCCGGAGTGGTCGTCGGAGTCAGTGTGGAACTCCGCCTCCGACTATGGAAGCTCGACGCCGTCGACGATGTCAGGGTGCAGCGATAACTCGTCGGCGGTGATGACAACCTCTTTCTCCATCTCCACGCCGTGCTCTGGTGCTTTAGTAGCCCCGGCGTCGCCACTCCCTCCGATGGGGCGCTTCGGCGGCATCCTCATACACTGACAGCTTTGAGGACTGAGAGCAGCGTCAAGGATGCAAGCGGATAGAGAGGATTGTGTGTGCATAGCAGGATGGGGGGTGCGGCCGCTCGGGCGCACCATTAATATGGAGTAGTGGGAGTTGTGGGAGAGAGGCAGGCGGCAGTCAAACTGATGGCTCACCTCCCGGTGAGCCTGCGCATCGGACTACTGGCATGCCTACCAAAGTTTCACACATCTACTCGCACGCCACCCGATGACACTATGCAGCGAGCATGCCTCCGTCAATTCACACACCTGCATGCACGCCTCCCCGTCTTCCTACGCGGCAGACACGTCCCGTCAACTCACGTCTTCTCGCACGACACACGAGTCGCGCGTCGGCACGTATATTGTTTTTCTATTTTGATGATTAATGCTT
The DNA here is from genome assembly GCF_018294505.1 of Triticum aestivum. Lineage (NCBI taxonomy): Eukaryota > Viridiplantae > Streptophyta > Magnoliopsida > Poales > Poaceae > Triticum > Triticum aestivum. Next base: position 388,196,430 of record NC_057800.1, on the reverse strand, counting down.
CCACTTTATTGCTTAACCGAAGCATGGCACGTATCCATTGTTGGTCTAACGCTCACGGTTCGAATAAATAATTCATTTGGGAAATTGGTTCCCAATTATTAATAATCTCCCGTCTGTAATTAGATAAAGATTACATCAAAACTGGTCTCAAATTTGACAAAAAAGTACAATGCCACTTTGTATTGGTGTCCATATGACAACACGATAAGTTTCATGAACTTCAAATAAGTTTTGGATGTACTAGAATTTAAAAATCAAGATTCTCAATGTTTGAAATTTGTTGCACGGGGTGTAAACATGCACCCAGTAAGACACATGTGTTTTTGCAATCCATTTAGGTGCACTGTCACATGTGCATGCATGTAGCTCAAATTTGATTTTTGCACATTATACCCATAGAAAATCAATCAATCAATGTACTAAAACGTCTTAATGATCTCCGTGATTTTTTCAAAATTAAAATGTCCCTCCTTTGGTAACATGTATGTTCACCACAGGATAATTAATTTAACATGCATCGTAGTTGCGGTAGATTCGTGGTGTGTGTGTGGGTGTGTGCGTCTGGGGGTGGTGGGTGGCTCGCAGTACACTACGAGTTGTGAGCCACCATGTGGGTTGGCCATTTTGCTAGGCAGGCCGGTGCCACATCAGAGTTGTGAAATCGTTATTTAAAACATTACATAGCCCTTTCATACATAAATGTTTTGGCCACATGTAGTCGATGGTTGTCCTACACGACACTCGATACTCACGTGTGACGCTTTCTACGGGCCCACGAGGTCGTCGTCCATCACTTTGATGAACAGCCATCAGTGAGGCTAATTTGACCAGCAATGTAGAATCTTTTTTGTTCGTGTTATGGTGGTTGATACTTCTCCAACGTATCTATAATTTTTGATTGTTCCATGCTATTATATTATCTGTTTTGGATGTTAATGGGATTATTTATACACTTTTATATTATTTTTTGGACTAACCTACTAACCCAAGGCCCAGTGAAAATTGCAGTTTTTTTTTGCCTATTTCAGTGTTTCGCAGAAAAGGAATATCAAACGAAATCCAAACAGAATAAAACCTTCGGGAGAGTTATTTTTGGAACAAACATGATCCAGGGAACTTGGAGTGGACGTCAAGCAACCAACAAGGAGGCCACGAGGTAGGGAGGCACGCCTACCCCCCAGGGGCGCTCTCCCCCCTCGTGCCCCCTTGTGGCTCCGCCGACTTACTTCTTCCTCCTATATATATTCATATACCCCAAAAACATCCAGGAGCACCACGAAACCCTATTTCCACCTCCGCAACCTTCTGTACCTAAGAGATCCCATCTCGGGGCCTTTTCCGAAGCTCCACCGGAGTGGGAATCGGTCATGGAGGGCCTCTACATCAACTCCATGGCCCCTCCGATGATGTGTGAGTAGTTTACCTCAGACCTTCGGGTCCATAGTTATTAGCTAGATGGCTTCTTCTTTCTCTTTGGATCTCAATACAATGTTCTCCTTGATCTTCTTGGAGATCTATTTGATGTAACTCTTTTTGCGGTGTGTTTGTCGAGATTCGATGAATTGTGGGTTTATGATCAAGTTTATCTATGAACAATATTTGATTCTTCTCTGAAATCTTTTATGTATGATTGGTTATCTTTGCAAGTCTCTTCGAATTATCAGTTTGGTTTGGCCTACTAGATTGATCTTTCTTGCAATGGGAGAAGTGCTTAGCTTTGGGTTCAATCTTGTGGTGTCCTTTCCTAGTGACAGCAGGGGAAGCAAGGCATGTATTGTATTGTTGCCATCGAGGATAAGAAGATGGGGTCTATATCATATTGCTTGAGTTTATCCCTCTACATCATGTCATCTTGCCTAATGCATTACTCTGTTCTTATGAATTTAATACTCTAGATGCATGCTGGATAGCGGTCGATGTGTGGAGTAATAGTAGTAGATGCAGAATCGTTTCGGTCTACTTGTCGTGGACGTGATGCCTATATACATGATCATGCCTAGACATTCTCATAATTATGCACTTTTCTATCAATTGCTCGACAGTAATTTGTTCACCCACTGTAATACTTATGCTATCTTGAGAGAAGCCACTAGTAAAACCTATGGCCCCTAGGTCTATTCTCCTTTATATTAATCTCCCATCAACAAGCTATTTCTGGCACCATTTATTTTGCAATCTTTACTTTCAATTTATATCATAAAAATACCAAAAATATTTATCTTATTATTATTATGTCTATCAGATCTCACTCTCATAAGTGACCGTGAAGGGATTGACAACCCATTTATCGCGTTGGTTGCGAGGTTCTTATTTGTTTGTGTAGGTACGAGGGACTTGCGTGTAGTATCCTACTGGATTGATACCTTGGTTCTCAAAAACTGAGGAAAATACTTACGCTACTTTGCTTCATCACCCTTTCCTCTTCAAGGGAAAACCAACATAGTGCTCAAGAGGTAGCAAGAAGGATTTCTGGCACCGTTGCCGGGGATATCTACGCACAAGTCAAGACATACCATGTACCCATCACAAACTCTTATCCCTCGCATTACATTATTTGCCATTTGCCTCTCGTTTTCCTCTCCCCCACTTCACCCTTGCCGTTTTATTCGCCCTCTTTTTCCTTCCTGCCTTTTGTGTGCTCGTTCTTTTTGCAATTTGTTGCCTTCGCGTCTGAAACTGGGGAGGTTATCGCTGATAAGGATAATAATATGGAAAACTTTGATGCTATTGATGATCCTCTTGAAAATCCTACTATTTTACACACTAAAAGGTTTCGGATTGGTAGCGGTAATATTATTGGCAAGGGAGTTATTCAAGATTTCTTTACTTGTGCCGGTGCTTTACCCACCATGAGCGGGTCTATTCTTCATAAAACTAGTAGTCTCGCGGATGCTATATCTTTGCTCATAGTTGAACTTGAAAGACAATTTTTACATATGCATCCTTCCATACAAAGGATTTTCCTAGAATTTTCTAATATTGAGCATTCTTCTGTTAAGCGAGCAGCGACCATCTTTTTAGCTCATGAGTTCAGATTTATAATAAAAGAGTCCAATGAAATTTTTGCGCATTATAGGGTGGATGCCGTCCGTCCTCCCGTAGAAGCAATCCTTTTTTTATCAAGAAGACATTATGCATTTACGATCTTTAGATCATGTTTCTTTTAATGAAAACCTTAGAAAAGGTTCCTACCGATGTTCTTGTTAACAGGATCTCTGAACTTAATGATAATTTTGCTATCCAGAATAATGGGTTAGGTTTTTCCCTTGAACAAAGGCTCATGACTTTTTGCCAAAAGAATGCTTATAATGATGAATTGGTTGTGCAATATGAGGGGCCAAAGGAGGAACCAATACCTCCCGAGCTTGATCTTGGGGACTTTTGTCCCATTAAAATTAGCCCTTTTGATTACTTTTGCTTGCCACAAAGAAAGCTTGCTGCCGAACGTAGGGAGTATGAGATGATTTTTCGCGATTTACCTTATGATTATCATGGCAACACCTAGATCTATTCTTGCTTTTATGCCTAGCTAGGGGCGTTAAACGATATTGCTTGTTGGGAGGCAACCCAATTTTATTTTTGTTCCTTGCTTTTTGGTTCTGTTTAGTAATAAATAATTCATCTAGACTCTGTTTAGATGTGGTTTTATGCTTTTAATTAGTGTTCGTGCCAAGTAGAACCTTTGGGAAGACTTGGGGAAAGTCTTTGCGATCTGGCTGTAAAAAACAGAAACTTTAGTGCTCGCGAGATTTGCTGCCATTTTTTACTGGAGAGTGAGATTAAGTTGATTCTTTTTTCAGATGATTAATAGATAAATTCCTCACGTCCAGAAATTTATTTTAGAATTTTTGGGATTAGAGAAGTATTCGAAACCTACAGATTACTACAGACTATTCTGTTTTTCACAGATTCTGTTTTTCGTGTGTTGTTTGCTTATTTTGACGAATCTATGGCTAGTATCGGAGGTTATGAACCATAGATAAGTTGTAATACAGACTTTTAGCACCAATATAAATAAAAAATGAGTTAATTACAGTACCTTAAGTGGTGGTTTGTTTTCTTTTACTAACGGAGCTCATGAGATTTTCTGTTTAAGTTTTGTGTTGTGAAGTTTTCAAGTTTTGGGTAAAGATTTGATGGATTATGGAATAAGGAGTGGCAAGAGCCTAAGATTGGGGATGCCCATGGCACCCCAAGGTAAAATCCAAGGACAACCAAAAGCCTAAGCTTGGGGATGCCCAGGAAGGCATCCCCTCTTTCGTCTTCTTCTATCGGTAACTTTACTTGAGGCTATATTTTTATTCACCACATGATATGTGTTCTGCTTGGAGCGTCTTGTATGATTTGAGTCTTTGATTTTTAGTTTACCACAATCATCCTTGCTGTACACACCTTTTGGGAGAGACACACATGAATGGAATTTATTAGAATACTCTATGTGCTTCACTTATATCTTTCGAGCTAGATAATTTTGCTCTAGTGCTTCACTTATATCTTTTAGAGCACGGTGGTGGTTTTATTTTATAGAAATTATTGATCTCTCATGCTTCACTTATATTATTTTGGGAGTCCTTTAGAACAGAATGCTAATTTGCTTTGGTTATGAAACTAGTCCTAATATGATAGGCATCCAAGATGGGTATAATAAAAACTATCATAGAAAGTGCATTGAACACTATGAGAAGTTTGATACTTGATAATTGCGATATAAAGGTGGTGATATTAGAGTGTGCTATTTGAGTAATTGTGAATTTGAGAAATACTTGTGTTGAAGTTTGCAAGTCCAGTAGCATGCACGTATGGTAACCGTTGTGTAACAAATTTGAAACATGAGTTGTTCTTAGATTGTCTTCCTTATGAGTGGCGGTCGGGGACGAGCGATGGTCTTTTCCTACCAATCTATCCCCCTAGGAGCATGCGCGTAGTGCTTGGTTTTTCATGACTTGCAGATTTTTGCAATAAGTATGTGAGTTCTTTATGACTAATGTTGAGTCCATGGATTATACGCACTCTCACCCTTCCATCATTTCTAGCCTCTTCGGTACCGTGCATTGCCCTTTCTCACCTTGAGAGTTGGTGCAAACATCGCCGGTGCATCCAAACCCCGTGATATGATACACTCTATCAAACATAAACCTCCTTATATCTTCCTCAAAACAGCCACCATACCTACCTATTATGGCACTTCCATAGCCATTCCGAGATATATTGCCATGCAACTTTCCACCGTTTCATTTATGACACACTTCATCATTTTCATATTGCTTTGCATGATCATGTAGTTGACATCGTATTTTTGGCAAAGCCACCATGCATAATTTTTCATACATGTCACTCTTGATTCATTGCCCTTCCCGGTACACCGCCGGAGGCATTCATATAGTCGTATTTTGTTCTAGTATCTAGTTGTAATCATTGACTTGTAAATAGATAGAAGTGTGATGATCATCATTAATAGAGCATTGTCCCAAATAAAAAAAAGAGAAAGGCCAAATAAAAAAAGGAAGGCTCAAAAAAAGAAAAAAAAGAAAAGAAACAAAAAGGTACAATGCTACTATCCTTTTTTCCACACTTGTGCTTCAAAGTAGCACCATGATCTTTATGATAGAGAGTCTCTTATTTTGTCACTTTCATATACTAGTGGGAATTTTTCATTATAGAACTTGGCTTGTACATTCCAACAATGGGCTTGATCAAATTCCCTAGGTCTTCGTGAGCAAGCAAGTTGGATGCACACCCACTTAGTTTCTTTTGTTGAGCTTTCATACATTTTTAGCTCTAGTGCATCCATTGCATGGCAATCCCCACTCCTTGCATTGACATCAATTGATGGGCATCTCCCTTGCCCGTTGATTAGCCTCATCGATGTGAGACTTTCTCCTTTTTTGTCTTCTCCACATAACCCCCTATCATTATTCTATTCCATCCATAGTGCTATATCCATGGCTCACGCTCATGTATTGCGTGAAAGTTGAAAAAAGTTGGAGATTACTAAAGTATGAAACAATTGCTTGGCTTGTCATCAGGGTTGTGCATGATGAGAGCATTCTTGTGTGACGAAAATGGAGCATGACCAAACTATATGATTTTGTAGGGATGAACTTTCTTTTGCCATGTTATTTTGAGAAGACATGACTGCTTAGTTAGTATGCTTGAAGTATTATTATTTTTATGTCAATATTAAACTTTTGTATTGAATCTTTTGGATCTGAATATTCGTGCCACAATAAAGAAAATTACATTGAGAATTGTGCTAGGTAGCATTCCACATCAAAAATTCTGTTTTTATCATTTACCTACTCGAGGACGAGCATGAATTAAGCTTGGGGATGCTTGATACGTCTCCAATGTATCTATAATTTTTGATTGTTCCATGCTATTATATTATCTGTTTTGGATGTTAATGGGCTTATTTATACACTTTTATATTATTTTTGGGACTAACCTACTAACCCAAGGCCCAGTGCAAATTGCTGTTTTTTTGCCTATTTCAGTGTTTCATAGAAAAGGAATATCAAACGGAATCCAAACGGAATAAAACCTTCGGGAGAGTTATTTTTGGAACAAACGTGATCCAGGGAACTTGGAGTGGACGTCAAGCAACCAACAAGGAGGCCACGAGGCAGGGGGAGCGCCCTTCCCCCTCGTGGGCCCCTCGTGGCTCCATCGACCTACTTCTTCCTCCTATATATATTCATATACCCGAAAACATCCAGGAGTACCACGAAACCCTACTTCCACCGCCACAACCTTCTGTACCCAAGAGATCCCATCTTGGGGCCTGTTCCGGAGCTCCGCCGGAGGGGGAATCGATCACGGAGGGCCTCTACATCAACTCCATGTCCCCTCCGATGGTGTGTGAGTAGTTTACCTCAGACCTTTGGGTCCATAGTTATTAGCTAGATGACTTCTTCTCTCTGTTTTGATCTCAATACAATGTTCTCCTTGATCTTCTTGGAGATCTATTTGATGTCACTCTTTTTGCGGTGTGTTTGTCGAGATCCGATGAATTGTGGGTTTATGATCAAGTTTATCTATGAACAATATTTGATTCTTCTCTGAAATCTTGTATGTATGGTTGGTTATCTTTGCAAGTCTCTTCCAATTATCAGTTCGGTTTGGCCTACTAGATTGATCTTTCTTGCAATGGGAGAAGTGCTTAGCTTTGGGTTCAATCTTGCGGTGTCCTTTCCCAGTGACAGCAGGGGCAGCAAGGCACATATTGTATTGTTGTCATCGAGGATAAAAAGATGGGGTTTATATCATATTGCTTGAGTTTATCCCTCTACATCATGTCTTCTTGCCTAATGTATTACTCTGTTCTTATGAACTTAATACTCTAGATGCATGCTGGATATCAGTCCATGTGTGGAGTAATAGTAGTAGATGCATAATTGTTTCGGTCTACTTGTCACGGACGTGATGCCTATATACATGATCATGGCTAGATATTCTCATAATTATTCACTTTTCTATCAATTGCTCGACAGTAATTTGTTCACCCACCATAATACTTATGCTATCTTGAGAGAAGCCACTAGTGAAACCTATGGCCCCCGGGTCTATTCTCCTTTATATTAGTCTTCCGTCAACAAGCTATTTCTGGCACCGTTTATTTTGCAATCTTTACTTTCAATCTATATCATAAAAATACCAAAAATATTTATCTTATTATTATTATCTCTATCAGATCTCACTCTCGTAAGTGACCGTGAAGGGATTGACAACCCCTTTATCGCGTTGGTTGTGAGGTTCTTATTTGTTTGTGTAAGTACGAGGGACTTGCGTGTAGTCTCCTACTGGATTGATACCTTGGTTCTCAAAAACCGAGGGAAATACTTACACTACTTTGCTGCATCACCCTTTCCTCTTCAAGGGAAAACCAACGCTGTGCTCAAGAGGTAGTAGTGGTATATAGTACTCGTCGAAGAGGTGGGAGGGGACTAGCATATATACTATACGTACGCGTCCGTGAACAAGTACACCTCACTCAGTGTCGAGACTTTTTGGTTTCCAAGGCACGTGCCACATCAAAATTGTGAAATTGGTTATTCAAACATCGCACAACACCTTTTTCGGCCACATGCATATCCTAGCTAGGACACTCATGTGTGACGCTTCCATCTATGGGCCCACAAGGCCATCGTTGATGCATGCATGCATCACTTTGACCTACATCGGGAGAGGTTAATTAATTTCACCATCGATGAGGATTCTTTTGGGTTGTACATATATTACGGCAGGAGCATATAGTATGCAGTGAAGAGGGGGGAAGGGGACCATCATATGTAGTACGCTTGATATGAACCCCACTCTGTGTGGGTGCATGGTTTACGGTTTTTGAGGCATGTGGCACATCAAAGTTGTGCATTTTGGGTATTCAACATATATATGTTTGGCCCACATGCAAAGTGGTGGTGGTTGTCCTCTCGTGCCCACTTAAGCGGTTGTCAGTGATATCGATGCTTTCCATTTGTGGGCCCGCTTGGTCCATCACTACTTTTTGCCTGACAACAAGAGAGATTAATTTGACTTAGGAGGGTATTATTATTTTTGCTCTGGGATGACATGCATGATACAGCTTGAGCACACACACATGCATGTGTACGCATGAATCCCTCCCATCGAGTCGAAGTGGCTAGTACAACGACACATCATGAACCGATCTCGCTCTGTGTGGGGAGCTAGTGTACGATTTTTGACACACGCGCCACATCAATGTTGTGTATTCAAACATGCATGCATGCATCACCTCCATACATATGCATGTAGTGGTTGCCTTCAAACGGTAGACTCCCTCGCGTGGTTATCGGCGACAAGCCTATATATTCATGGGCCCGCGTGGACATCCATGATCACCTGACCAACAACAAGATAGGTTACCATGGCAGATTCTTCATTTGGTTCGTGTTATCGTAGTATAGGTCATGGTGAGATTCAGACCTAATTAAGTTTGAGCGCATATACTATGCACGCATGCATGCATGAATCCCCGTCGTTGGCTTGAAGTGTGGTGTAACATACATATGCATCGTCAACCTAACCCTCACTCAGTCTAGGGATTTCTAGTTCGAAATCATGGTGCCACATCAAAGTTGTTCCATTGTTACTCAAAAACACACCTCTCCATACACATGTTTGGGCCACACGCATGCAGTGGTTGTCTTCAGGGACTAGCTACTTGCGTCATTATTGGCAAGCTAGCCCATCTCCGGGGTCGCATGGACGACCATCACTTTGACCAACAACAAGAGAGAGGTTGTACGACCAAGGTGGATTATTCTTGGTCTGTTTTACAATCCATCTTGGTGAGATATATGCCTCTCTGGCCCACCGACTGAAAATGTGTGTGTGTGGGGGGGTGCTACTTTGCACTTTGCTAGGTGAACCTTGGTTGGGGGGCATGCATTCATAGTCTAGGATTCCCTTCGTGGTGACATGAGGGGGTGGGGGGCTTCTAGCTTCTTCGCACTTTGCTAGGTGAACCTCGGTTGGGGGGAGGGGGAATGCATTCATAGCTTAGGATTCCCTTCATGCTGACACGAGGGGGGGTGCTAGCTACTTCACACTTTGCTAGGTGATCCTCGGTCGGGGGGGGGGGGCATGCATTCATAGCTTAGGATTCCCTTCGTGCCGACACGAGGGAGGGGTGTCTGCTAGCTACTTCTCTAGGGTGAACCTCAGTTGGGGGGAGGGCATGCATTCATAGCTTAGGATTCCTTTTGTGCCGACACGAGGGAGGGGGGCTGCTAGCTACTTCGCATTTTGCTAGGTGAACCTTAGTTGGGGGGCATGCATTCATAGCTTAGGAATCCCTTTGTGCCGACACGAGGGAGGGGGCTGCTAGCTACTTCGCACTTTTCTAGGTGAACCTCGATTGGGGGGCATGCATTCATAGCTTAGGATTCCCTCATGCCAACACGAGGGAGGGGGGCTGCTAGCTACTTCGCTCTTTGCTAGGGTGAACCTCGGTTGGGGGGGGGCATGCATTCATATCTTAGGATTCCCTTCGTGCCGACCCAAGGGAGGGGGCTGCTAGCTACTTCACAGTTTGCTAGGGTGAACCTTAGTTGGGGGGGGGGGCATGCATTCATAGCTTAGGATTCCCTTTGTGCCGACACGAGGGAGGAGGGAGGGGGCTGCTAGCTACTTCACACTTTGCTAGGTGAATGAACCTCGGTTTGGGGGGCATGCATTCATAGCATAGGATTCCCTTCGTGCCGACATGATGGAGGAGGGGGGGATGCTATCTACTTCGCACTTTGCTAGGTGAACCTCGGTTGGGGGGGAGGGGCATGCATTCATAGCTTAGGATTACCTTCGTGCCAACACGAGGGGGGGTGGGGGCAAGCAATATAGTGCGCTTTGCGAGAGAGGTGCCACATCGAAGTTGCATTTGGTATTTGAAAATCAAACCACCCTTTTGATACATAAATTTGGTCCACATGCAAGTGTGGTCGTCTTCTCACCCTCTCCAATGTCATTTTTCGCCAAATTTATGAACATTAGATAACTCGGATGACACAACAGACACGGTTCACTCAAACTAACCATGTGCCACGCCGGTGCACCTGTCACGCACACATCCGCGCAGTACATTGGGCTCCACGAGGCTCCCACTCCCAAAAATATCTGCCCGCCTCGATGGTTTTTCTGTTTCATAACACATGGTTGTTATATCCGGACCGTGTGCGATGTTTCTTGTTCCCAATCCTGCCTACATCCCTAGAAAATATCTGCCTGCCTCGAGGGTTTTTGTTTCATAACACATGGTTGTTATCTCCGGACCGTGTGCGATGCACTAACATCAAAATTTTCAATAGCCCGACATTTCAATCCCGCGTTTGACTCCCGTGTAGTAAAATTTTCACCCGCGTCATTTCCTCAAACACCCTGCCCCCCTCCACACACACACACACACACACCAAAACCTCCTCGGGCGTGCGCACACACACACACACACCCCTCCCTCGCTCAAAACCCTAGCAAGGTCCCCGCCGCCGCTGCCTCCGCCGCCTCTGCCGCAAGGCCTCCATTGTCAACATCTGCCGGTTTTCCCGTGCAGCTTACCCACCGATCTCCATACCCAGGCCGCCCTGAGTTTCTTAGATGACGCCTACCAAACGCCCCCTTTCGTACAGATCCCCATCCCCATCCCCATACCCCACTGCAGAGCGTCGCAGCCTAAGCCCGGCTACGTTTCCCGTGGAGCTCGAGGAGTGACTGGCCCAAAAGAGGTGTATAGCGGTCTCTTCGCCCGACGTCGCCGAGGAGGCTGACGACCATTATTGGCGGCAGGCACTCAAGCAGCGGGCTAGAGTATGCGGGCATGTCTCGTCCGCCGGCCACGGCATCGAGGTCATCGACAACGACGACCTGAGGCAGGCTATGTCACAGGTTAAGTGGCCCACCCCGAACCCCTCGGGTTCACCCACCGTCGATCTCATCCAAGCCCCCGCCGTTGATCTCCTCTCGCTCGCTGTCAGCAATTTGCCATGCTACATCGCCATCAAGCCCCTTTTGTCATTTCTGAAGGACATGTTCTGCGATGCTGGCTTGGGATCCACAGCTTCCAAGTCAGACCTCATCGACGACCACCACGAGGAGGTCACCCTCTCTGGCTCTTCCAAGGGGAAAGAGCCCATCTGCTCTTCCAACGGGAAAGCACCCGTCTGCGACATCAAGGAGGGCACCCTACAACCGTGCTCTCCCAAGGGGAAGGAGCCCATCTAGGACAACATGGAGCACATCTAGGGTCCATGCTCTTCCCACAGGAACGAGCCCATCTGTGACAAGTGAGGAATCCCATGATTTGTTTTGCCATGCCTCTTCATAGGGGGAAACCCATGATTTGTTTTGTCGAGTCCCTTTTGTAGTGTAGTGAGAATATGTCCAGTTTTAATTGCTATATCTGGTTGTTTGCAATATGCCTTGTTTATTTCAGTTGTTCACAATGTGATGCTCTATATGTGCTATTATTTACTTTGCAGTATATTTCATCAATCCAGTTTTAAACATACCGATAGGAATGCATATATTTGCTTGCTGTTAAGCCTGTTATAGCACACATGCCTCTTTTAAAGTTTTTTGATTGTTCGGTTGTTTGTAGTAAGCATATGTCCAGTTTCAAATGCTATCTTTGGTTGTTCGTAGTATGCCTTGTTTATTCCAGTTATTCACAATGTGATGTTCTATATGTGCAAGTATGAACTGTTGTGCTTAACATGCTTCTCGATGTACCTACATAGGACAATTTTGGGAACGACTGTTGTTTTCCATCGAGGTTAGTTTCATCCCATGGCTTATATCCGCTCACTGTTCAGGATATCGGTAGCTGGTACCATATAGGCTGGCGGCTGATAAGTGACTAATCGGTGAATCAGACTTTTAATTGAATATATCTGCAACCCATTTATCGTTAGGTTAACTAGGGCCATATGTAATATATTTGAGGCTACATAGCAACATGCACTGTACTTAATGTCTAATATGCAATCCTAGGCTACATATCAACAAGGAAGAGTGTTACATTATTGTTCTAATGATGTCTAGATATACGTAGAAGAGCAGCAACAGCAACAACAACAACACAACCCTGTTTGGATACTCAACTTAGCTAGAGGTTAGAGTTACTTTCTAGCTCATTACTAACCTTGAACTAACTCCATCCAAAGAGTTGTTTGGATGGCAGGGTTAGATTGACAATAAGTGCACTAAGAGAGCTAGTTCCAATTAGCACCTCTTGGGTTGGATAGTTTTTTTTGGGTGGGTTATAGATGCAACTAGCTCAAACCAGCCCTCATGCTTAGATATACATTAGGGCTATTTGAGCCCGAACTAGCTCAAACTAACGATAACCCCTGGATACAACAGCAGTTAATCAACCAATAATTTGTAAGAATGCACTAAACTCCTTCCGCCCCATAATATAAGATGTCCATTCATCTAATATGTGAGTATATTGGATGTTATAAGATACTCCCTCCGTTCCTAAATATTTGTATTTTTAAAGATTTCAAATGGACTACCACATACGGATGTATATAGACATATTATAAAAGAGTGGTGTACTACATCATTGTGCAATTGTTGTTTAGCTTCTAATATTAACTTGGTGCTTTTAAGTACATATGTCATTGGTAAAGATCCACGCTTCGACCCTTTCTGCGTATGGGGCAATGAGATATCGATGAACTAACATCAAGTGAGGAAGCTGATAAAGATTGTTAGTAAAATGGGTCCAAAGATGGCAATTAAACTATTTGTTTACACTTTATCCAAGACAACAGCAAGCTGCAGGATGGTAAGTAAGAACTCTGCAACCTTCTTTTTAGTGCCCATAATGAGTTGTGTTAGATGACAATGTCTGAATCTTTTTCCTTTGTAGTGGTTGCCAAAGCAGTTTACTCAAGATTACCTCTCAAACTACATGATTGGTGGGCATGCAAAGGTTAAAGTATTTCTACCAGAACACGATGATTATCTAGATGTTTTCATGAAGACCATGAAGGATGGGCAGTCGGCCATCACAAGGGGTTGGACTAGAGTCGTGCATGTCTTCTGCATGGAGGAGGGCACAATATGGGCACTCCGCTTCAGCTTGTTCAGCAACCAGGATATATTTCGCCTCTTTCTTTACCGTATTTAATAGTACAAGTATACAATTGTGGTTCATCATTTTTTATTTGATTCTTATGTAATTCTTGAACATATGTACCAATGAATCGAATAATGCATTGGTTGTTTGAACCTGATTGATATGAACAAAGCTGTAGCATACATTCAAATTCAAATTCAAATCGGGTACAATTTGAAATAACAACAATTAAATTACGGTGAAATTACACTCTCCAGGTTGTTACTGCACACACGGTTGGTAAAACACAAACGTTTGTGATATACACCATAATCCGAGATGGTTCACAGAGAGGAAACATGTGCAAGCATGCACACAGTTGACGTTTCCAAAGCGTGTGCGATTTCAGACAATATCACAAACGGTGCGAGCAAACTAAACGTTTGTGTTAGTTGCCTTATCGTACATGATTCAAAACCATGATATGTTTCTGATGAAGTATGCATCCTAAACGTTGCACCACAGAATAGCGTGCGCGATAGTTGTCGTGTACGACGATGTTACGACAGGCCGACGTTTCGTAATCCTGTCCGATACTCGTACGAAAATTAGCTAATCTTCTTAACAGTGAACCGTTTGGATGGGTCATGCAACATACACGTTCTATAATAGTGAGCCATTTGTGATGGGCCGCACATCGTAAACGTAGCACAACAGAATACCGACTGCGATGGCAATGCGAGCAGAAACGAGTTGGAGTACTGTAGGGTCCTGATACGTCCATTTTGCATCATGCTTTTATATTGATATTTATTGCATTATGGGCTGTTATTACACATTATGTCACAATACTTATGCCTATTCTCTCTTATTTTACAAGGTTTACATAAAGAGGGAGAATGCCGGCAGCTGGGATTCTGGGCTGGAAAAGGAGCAAATATTAGAGACCTATTCTGCACAGCTCCAAAAGTCCAGAAACTTCATGGAAGGCATTTCCAGAATATATAAAAAATAATGAGTGCAAGAAGTTCCAGAGGGGGACCACACCCTGCCCATGAGGGTGGGGGCACGCCCTACCCCCTGGGCGCGCCCCCTGCCTCATGGGTCCCCTGGTGGTCCTCCGATGCCCATCTTCTGCTATATGGAGTCTTTCCATGAGGAAAAAAATCATAAGCAACCTTTCGGGACGAAACTCCGCCGCCACGAGGCGGAACCTTGGCGGAACCAATCTAGGGCTCTGGCAGAGCTGTTCTGCCGGGGACACTTTCCTTCGGGAGGGGGAAATCATCGCCATTGTCATCACCAACGCTCCTATCATCGGGAGAGGGCAATCTCCATCAACATCTTCACCAGCACCATCTCCTCTCAAAACCCTAGTTCATCTCTTGTATCCAATTCTTGTCTCCAAGTCCGGGATTGGTACCTGTGGGTTGCTAGTAGTGTTGATTACTCCTTACAGTTGATGCTAGTTGGTTTACTTGGTGGAAGATCATATGTTTAGACCCTTTATGCATATTAATACCCCTTTGATTATGAACATGAATATGCTTTGTGAGTAGTTACGTTTGTTCCTGAGGACATGGGAGAAGTCTTGCTATTAGTAGTCATGTGAATTTGGTATTCGTTTGATATTTTGATGAGATGTATGTTGTCTCTCCTCTAGTGGTGTTATGTGAACGTGGACTACATGACACTTCACCATTATTTGGGCCTAGAGTAAGGCATTGGGAAGTAATAAGTAGATGATGGGTTGCTAGAGTGATAGAAGCTTAAACCCTAGTTTATGCGTTGCTTCGTAAGGGGATGATTTGGATCCACATGTTTCATGCTATGGTTAGGTTTACCTTAATACTTTTGTTGTAGTTGCGGATGCTTGCAATAGAGGTTAATCATAAGTGGGATGCTTGTCCAAGTAAGGACAGCACCCAAGCACCGGTCCACCCACATACCAAATTATCAAAGTACCGAACGTGAATCATATGAACATGATGAAAACTAGCTTGATGATATTCCCATGTGTCCTCGGGAGTGTTTTTCTCTATATAAGAGTTTGTCCAGGCTTGCACTTTGCTACAAAAAGGATTGGGCCACCTTGCTGCACTTTATTTACTTTTGTTACTTGTTGCTCGTTACCAATTATCTTATCACAAAACTATCTGTTACCTATAATTTCAGTGCTTGCAGAGAATACCTTGCTGAAAACCGCTTATCATTTCCTTCTGCTCCTCGTTGGGTTCGACACTCTTACTTATTGGAAGTACTACGATAGATCCCCTATACTTGTGGGTCATCAAGACTCTTTTCTGGCGCCGTTGCCGGGGAGTGAAGAGCCTTTGGTAGGTGGAATTTGGTAAAGAAAAATTTATATAGTGTGCTGAAATTTACTGTCACTTGTTACTATGGAAAGTAATCCTCTGAGGGGCTTGTTCGGGGTATCTTCACCCCGACCAGTAGAGCAAAGAGTTGCTCCTCAACCTACTGAACCTACTGAAAATGAAAATGTCTTCTTTGAAATTCCTTCGGGTATCTTAGAAAAACTGCTAGCTAATCCTTTTGCAGGAGATGGAACAAAGCATCCTGATGAGCACCTAATATATGTGGATGAAGTTTGTGGATTATTTAAGCTTGAAGGTGTGTCCGGAGATGTTATTAAGAAGGTCTTCCCTTTATCTTTGAAGGGAGATGCATTGACATGGTATAGGCTATGTGATGATATGGGGTCATGGAACTACAAATGATTGAAATTGGAATTTCATCAAAAGTTTTATCCTATGCATCTT
Source organism: Triticum aestivum (assembly GCF_018294505.1). Lineage (NCBI taxonomy): Eukaryota > Viridiplantae > Streptophyta > Magnoliopsida > Poales > Poaceae > Triticum > Triticum aestivum. Next base: position 388,180,074 of record NC_057800.1, on the reverse strand, counting down.
GTTCATCGTGATCGCAATTATATATATAATTGCTGGCCTCACGAAGGAGAAAGCATCGCTCAAGCTTGGGGGAGGCTTAAATCAATGTTATATTCATGCCCCAATCATGAGATCTCAAGAGAAATGATTATTCAAAAATTTTATGCTCGGCTTTGTGATAGCAATCGCACCATGCTCGATACTTCTTGGGCTGGCTCTTTTATGATGAAGACTATTGAATTCAAATGGGATTTATTGGAAAGAATTAAATGCAACTCTGAAGATTGGGACCGCGACGAAGGTAAGGAGTCAGTTATGACACCTAAGTATGATTGTGTTAAATCTTTTATGGATACCGATGTTTTCCGTAAATTTAGCACTAAATATGGACTTGACTATGAGATAGTAGCCTCTTTCTGTGAATCTTTTGCTGCTCATATCGATCTCCCTAAGGAGAAATGGTTTAAATATCATCCTCCCATAGAAGTAAAAGTAGCTGCACCTATTAAAGTTGAAGAAAAGACTATCACTTATAATGATCCTATTGTTCCTACTTCTTATGTTGAGAAACCACCTTTCCCTGTTAGGATAAAGGATCATGCTAAAGCTTCAACTGTGGTTCATAAAAGCAATATTAGAACTTATACACCTCTTGAGCAAATTAAATTTGAACTTAATATTCCTATTGTTAAAGATCTCTTGGCTGATAATATTGATGGGCATGTTATTCATTTCTGTAATGAAACTGCTAGAATTGCCAAACCTTGTGCTAAAGATGAACATAGACCTGTGGTAGGCATGCCTGTTATTTCTATTAAAATAAGAGATCATTGTTATCATGGCTTATGTGATATGGGTGCTAGTGCTAGTGCAATACCTTTTGACTTATACAAAGAAATTATGCATGACATTGCACCTACTGAGTTAAAAGATATTGATGTCACAATTAAACTTTCCAATAGAGATACTATTTCACCAATGGGAATTGTTAGAGATTTTGAAGTCTTGTGTGGGAAAACCAAATATCCTGCTGATTTTCTTGTTCTTGGCTCCCCACAAGATAGCTTTTGTCCCATTATTTTCGGTAGACCCTTGTTGAACACTGTTAATGCTAACATAGACTGCGAAAAGGATGTTGTTACTATTGGTTTGGGTGATATGTCTCATGAGTTCAACTCTTCTAAATTTCGTAGACAACACTGTGAAGAGGAATTTCCTAGTAAAGATGAAATTATTGGTCTTGCTTCTATTGCTGTACCTCCTAGTGATCCTTTAGAACAATATTTGCTAGACCATGAAAATGATATGTTTATGAATGAAAGAAGGGAAACAGATGAAGTATTCTTTAAACAGGAACCCATCCTGAAACACAATTTGCCTGTTAAAATCCTAGGGGATCCTCCTCCACCCAAGGGTGATCCCGTGTTTGAGCTTAAACCGTTACCTGATACTCTTAAATATGCTTATCTTGATGAAAAGAAGATATATCCTGTTATTATTAGTGCTAACCTTTCAGAGCATGAAGAAGAGAGATTATTGAAAACTCTGAGGAAGCACCGCGCTGCTATTGGATATACTCTTGATGATCTTAAGGGCATTAGTCCCACTCTATGTCAACATAAAATAAATTTGGATAAAGATGCCAAACCAGTTTGTGGTCACCAACGACGGCTGAATCCTAAGATGAAAGAAGTGGTAAGAAAGGAAATACTAAAGCTTCTAGAGGCATGTATTATTTATACCATTGCTGATAGTCAGTGGGTAAGTCCTGTCCATTGTGTCCCTAAAAAGGGAGGTATTACTATCGTTCCTAATGATAAAGATGAATTGACTCCGCAAAGAATTATTACAGGTTATAGGATGGTAATTGATTTCCGCAAATTAAATAAGGCTACTAAAAAATATCATTACCCCTTACCTTTTATTGATCAAATGCTAGAAAGATTATCCAAACATACACATTTTTGCTTTCTAGATGGTTATTCTGGTTTCTCTCAAATACCTGTGTCAGCTGATGATCAATCTAAGACCACTTTTACTTGCCCGTTCGGTACTTTTGCTTATAGACGTATGCCTTTTGGTTTATGTAATGCACCTGCTACCTTCCAAAGATGCATGATGGCTATATTCTCTGACTTTTGTGAAAAGATTTGTGAGGTTTTCATGGATGATTTCTCCGTCTATGGATCCTCTTTTGATGATTGCTTGAGCAACCTTGATCGATTTCTGCAGAGATGTGAAGAAACTAATCTTGTCTTGAATTGGGAAAAGTGCCACTTTATGGTTAATGAAGGTATTGTCTTGGGGAATAAAGTTTCTGAAAGAGGTATTGAAGTTGATAAAGCCAAGGTTGATGCTATTGAAAAGATGCCATGTCCCAAGGACATCAAAGGTATAAGAAGTTTCCTTGGTCATGCCGGTTTTTATAGGAGGTTCATTAAGGACTTCTCAAAAATTTCTCGGCCTATGACTAATTTATTACAAAAAGATATACCATTTGTCTTTGATGATGATTGTGTAGAAGCATTTGAAATACTTAAGAAAGCATTGATCTCTGCACCGATTGTTCAGCCACCTAATTGGAATTTACCCTTTGAAATTATGTGTGATGCTAGTGATTATGCTGTAGGTGTTGTTCTAGGGTAAAGAGTTGATAAGAAATTAAATGTTATTCAATATGGTAGTAAAACTCTAGACAATGCTCAAAGAAATTATGCTACTACTGAAAAGGAATTCCTAGCAGTTGTATTTGCTTGTTATAAGTTTAGACCATATATTGTTGATTCTAAAGTAACTATTCACATGGATCATGCTGCTATTAAATACCTTATGGAAAAGAAAGATGCTAAACCTAGACTTATTAGATGGGTTCTCCTGCTACAAGAATTTGATTTGCATATTGTTGATAGAAAGGGAGCCGAGAACCCCATTGCAGACAACTTGTCTAGGTTAGAAAATGTGCTTGATGACCCACTACCTATTGATGATAGCTTTCTTGATGAACAATTAAATGTCATAAATGCTTCTCGTACTACTCCATGGCATGCTGATTATGCTAATTATATTGTTGCTAAATTTATACCACCTAGTTTCACATACCATCAAAAGAAAAAGTTTTTCTATGATTTGAGGCATTACTTTTGGGATGACCCACACCTTTATAAAGAAGGAGTATATGGTGTTATTAGACGTTGTGTACCTGAGCATGAACAGGAACAGATCCTATGCAAGTGTCATTCCGAGGCTTATGGAGGACACCACGCTGGAGATAGAACTGCACATAAGGTATTGCAATCCGGTTTTTATTGGCCTACTCTCTTCAAGGATGCCCGTAAGTTTGTCTTGTCTTGTGATGAATGTCAAAGAATTGGTAATATTAGTAGACGTCAAGAAATGCCTATGAATTATTCACTTGTTATTGAACCATTTGATGTTTGGGCTTTGATTATATGGGACCTTTTCCTGCCTCTAACGGTTACACACATATTTTAGTCGCTATTGATTACGTTACTAAGTGGGTAGAAGATATTCCAACTAGTAGTTCTGATCATAACACTTCTATTAAGATGCTTAAAGAAGTTATTTTTCCGAGGTTTGGAGTCCCTAGATATTTAATGACCGATCGTGGTTCACATTTTATTCATGGTGCTTTCTGTAAAATGCTTGCTAAGTATGATGTTAATCATAGAATTGCATCTCCTTATCACCCTCAGTCTAGTGGTCAAGTAGAATTGAGTAATAGAGTGCTCAAATTAATTTTGCAAATGACTATCAATAGATCTAGAAAAAATTGGTCCAAGAAACTTGATGATGCATTATGGGCCTATAGATCTGCATATAAAAATCCTATGGGTATGTCTCTGTATAAAATGGTTTATGGAAAAACATGTCACTTACCTCTCGAACTAGAACATAAGGCTTATTGGGCTATTAAAGAGCTCAACTATGATTTCAAACTTGCCGGTGAGAAGAGGTTATTTGACATTAGCTCACTTGATGAATGGAGAACCCAAGCCTACGAAAATGCCAAGTTGTTTAAAGAAAAGTCAAAAGATGGCATGACAAAAGAATACAAAAGTGCGAGTTTAATGTAGGTGATTATGTATTATTATACAACTCTTGTTTAAGATTTTTTGCAGGAAAACTTCTCTCTAAATGGGAAGGTCCTTACGTTATCGAGGAGGTCTATCGTTCCGGTGCCATAAAAATCAACAACTTTGAAGGCACAAATCCGAAGGTGGAGAACGGTCAAAGAATTAAACATTATATCTCAGGTAATCCTGTAAATGTTGAAACCAATGTTATTGAAATCGTAACCCCGGAGGAATACATAAGGGACACTTTCCAGAATGTTTCAGACTCTGAAAAGGAATAGGTATGTGGTACGGTAAGTAAACCGACTCCAAAATAGTTCTAATGGCAATTTTCTTCCGTTTTGGAATATTTAGAAAAATAGAAAAATAAGAAGCAGTCCGGGAAGGACAGGAGGGCTCCACGAGGGTGGAGGGCATGCCCCCCTACCTCGTGGGCACCTCGTGTGCTCTCCGGACTCCGCTTTCTTACACGTCACGTATTTTGGTCGGTAAAAATTCATTATATAACCTCCCGAAGGTTTTGACCACTGTATCACGCAAAAATCTCATGTTCTTGTTTCGAGCTGTTTTCTGCCAGGGTTGTCAAAGCCAAGCATCATGTCGTCTCCCTCCTCCTCCAACAAGGAGGGCAACGATGCTTGGCTAATGAAGATAGAGCTGAAGAGAGAAGAACCCATGGAGATCAACAAGGATGAAGGGATCAAGAAGGCCACGGAGGACCAAGTTCCGGCAACAGAAGACATACTTCAACTTGATCACAATCTTCTTACCCCAACTGAGATCGAAGCTTTCAAGATGATTGAGCTAGCTCGTATACAAAACAAGTATCTCACACGTGAAAATATTTTGTTGAAGGAGCATATCATTGCACTCAAGGGCATTATCCGCAAGTTGGAAGACCTCCTACGCTCGATGTGCGACTACCCTTCATCACCACCATCTTCTTCACCAACAAAGGAGACATAATCACATGGGTATGGGCACTCCCCTTGGCAATTGCCAAGCTTGGGGGAGTGCCCCGGTATCGTATCACCATCACTTCTATATTTACCAATTTTCTTAGTTTGATCCTTTTGGTAATATCTTGATCTAGTAGCATAAAGTTTTAGTATGATCTAGTTGTGAGTTTTGCTTTATGATCCTTCTATGTAATCGAGTCCGTGAGCTATATATAATAAATATTAGTGTTGAGTCAAGGGCTTGATTATTTTTCCATAATCTTGAGTGAATAAAATAAAAAGAAAGAATAAAAAGAAATAAAAGAGATCATATGGATCTTATGGAGAGTAATGAGCTCACATAGAAAAATTATGATGAATAAAAGTTGTTGAGAGTTGACAAACATAGTTTTCATCATCGTTGCAATTAATAGGAAGTAATAAAGAAAGAGAGGTCTTCACATATAAATATACTATCTTGGACATCTTTTATGATTGTGAGCACTCATTAAAATATGACATGCTAAAGAGTTGACGTTGACAAGGAACGTAATGGGTTATGTTTTCTTACATCTGAGATAAATTATATTGTCATGGATCATCCATCATGATTCAGCTTGCCTTTGCCCCTCATGCTAGCCAAAATCTTTGCACCAAGTAGAGATACTACTTGTGCTTCCAAACACCCTTAAACCAATTTTGCCATGAGAGTCCACCATACCTACCCATGGATTGAGTAAGATCCTCCAAGTAAGTTGTCATCGGTGCAAGCAATAAAAATTGCCCTCTAAATATGTATGACTTATTAGTGTGGGAGAAAATAAGCTTTATACGATCGTGTGATATGGAAGAAATAAAAGAGACAGACTGCATAATAAAGGTCCATATCACAAGTGGCAATATAAAGTGACGTTCTTTCGCATTAAGATTTTGTGCATCCAACCATAAAAGCACATGACAACCTCTGCTTCCCTCTGCGAAGGGCCTATCTTTTACTTTTGTCTCCTACCTTACATAAGAGTCATGGTGATCTTCACCTTTCCTTTTTACATTTTATCTTTTGACAAGCACAATATGTTGGAACGATCCTGGTATATATGGCTAATTGGATGTGAGTTTTCATGAACTATTATTGTTGACATTACCCTTGAGGTAAAACATTTGGAGGCAAAACTATAAGCCCCTATCTTTCTCTGTGTCCGATCAAAACTCCATACCCATAAGTATTGCGTGAGTGTTAGCAATTGTGAAAAACTATATGATAGTTGAGTATGTGGACTTGCTGAAAAGCTCATATATTGACTCTTTCCTATGTTATGACAAATTGCAATTGCTCCAATGACTGAGATTATAGTTTGTTAGTTTTCAATGAAGTTTATGATTTATACTTGAAATTGTGATTGAATTGTACCTCTAGCATAAGAGATCATATGACAAGAATTATATAAGTTGCTGTTCTAAGAATGATCATGATGCCCTCATGTCTGTATTTTATTTTTATCGACACCTCTATCTCTAAACATGTGGACATATTTTCAATTTCGGATTTCGCTTGAGGACAAGCGAGGTCTAAGCTTGGGGGAGTTGATATGTCCATTTTGCATCATGCTTTTATATTGATATTTATTGCATTATGGGCTGTTATTACACATTATGTCACAATACTTATGCCTATTCTCTCTCATTTTACAAGGTTTAGATAAAGAGGGAGAATGCTGGCAGCTGGGATTCTGGGCTGGAAAAGGAGCAAATATTAGATACCTATTCTGCACAGCTCCAAAAGTCCTGAAACTTCACGGAAGGCATTTTCAGAATATATAAAAAATAATGAGCGCAAGAAGTTCTAGAGGGGGGCCACACCCTGCCCACGAGGGTGGGGGCGCGCCCTACCCCCTCGCCCCCCCCTGCCTCGTGGGTCCCCTGGTGGCCCTCCGATGCCCATCTTCTGCTATATGGAGTCTTTCGATGAGGAAAAAATCATAAGCAACCTTTCGGGATGACACTCCGCCACCACGAGGCAGAACTTTGGCGGAACCAATCTAGGGCTCCGGCAGAGCTGTTCTGCCGGGGACACTTCCCTCCGGGAGGGGGAAATCATCACCAACGCTCCTCTCACCGGGAGAGCGCAATCTCCATCAACATCTTCACCAGTACCATCTCCTCTCAAAACCCTAGTTTATCTCTTGTATCCAATTCTTGTCTCCAAGTTCGGGATTGGTACCTATGGGTTGCTAGTAGTGGTGATTACTCCTTGTAGTTGATGCTAGTTGGTTTACTTGGTGGAAGATCATATGTTTAGATCATTTATGCATATTAATACCCCTCTGATTATGAACATGAATATGCTTTGTGAGTAGTTACATTTTTTCATGAGGACATGGGAGAAGTCTTGCTATTAGTAGTCATGTGAATTTGGTATTCGTTCGATATTTTGATGAGATGTATGTTGTCTCTCCTCTAGTGGTGTTATGTGAACGTCGACTACATGACACTTCACCATTATTTGGGCCTACAGGAAGGCATTGGGAAGTAATAAGTAGATGATGGGTTGCTAGAGTGACAGAAGCTTAAACCCTAGTTTATGCGTTGCTTCGTAAGGGGCTGATTTGGATCCACATGTTTCATGCTATGGTTAGGTTTACCTTAATACTTTTGTTGTAGTTTCGGATGCTTGCAATAGAGGTTAATCATAAGTGGGATGCTTGTCCAAGTAAGGACAGCACCCAAGCACTGGTCCACCCACATACCAAATTATCAAAGTACCGAACGTGAATCTTATGAACGTGATGAAAACTAGCTTGACGATATTCCCATGTGTCCTTGGGAGCGATTTTCTCTATATAAGAGTTTGTCCAGGCTTGTCCTTTGCTACAAAAAGGATTGGGCCACCTTGTGCACTTTATTTACTTTTGTTACTTGTTGCTCGTTACCAATTATCTTATCACAAAACTATATGTTACCTATAATTTTAGTGCTTGCAGAGAATACCTTGCTGAAAACCGCTTATCATTTCCTTCTGCTCCTCGTTGGGTTCAACACTCTTACTTATCGAAAGGACTATGATAGAACCCCTATACTTGTGGGTCATCAGGTCCCTATCCCCGACGGTTTTGGGTCGTGTGGGAAGGACCCCCCTATCGCCCACACCCACTTGGCGACGGTTCCAAATGCCGTCGCGGAAAGGGGTTAAAAACCATTTGTTTAGGACTGACGCGCACCAGTGCATGCATATATGTTTAGCAACTAGCTCTTACTCATTGTTTCAGGAAAAGCCACGTTGAAATCTTCATTATCACTAGTGGGCTTGATGCAGTGATTCAGGAAGCGGTTACTGATAAATCTCCTAACCACTAGCAATTCACTAGTGTGGAGCGGTTCAATGGTCATCGGTTCAAAGATGAGCTGCAGGAATTTTAAGATCATAACGTGCCATACGACTGGAGTATAAGATATTAACTAAGATACAAAATTACTAGTACTAATCCGCGAGCATCGTCACAACAATCAGTAGATTTGCAGATGGAGATCATGTGCCTACAAACATAGTATCCACAAAGGTTGGTCCCTACTTGTTGCCAAGGACACTGGATTTTTTGTACAGAACTAGTCATGTATTTTCCCTGTTAGGAAGAACCTAACCAGTCTAAGATGTAATTTCTTTCTTTGGAGAGAAATAGAAAGATTTTTATTTAGAAACTTGAAAATTTGACTAGCGCAAGAAAAGGTAGTTGCAAACTTTTGGATGCATTTTCTAAAAATAACTGATTTTGGTGTCTTACCAGAGAAACTGCTGCAGAGGTAGTTCCCTCTTGAACAGGTTCCCTGGTTTAGTTTTGCACGATGCCAACACATTGCAAATGAAGATGCATTTTCACATACTCAATTCTTGAACCAGACATGAATGCAAATTTCAACATCATAGAATTCAATACCTATCCATGAATTGTTGAAGATGTGTCAGATCCTGAGGCTTTATTGACTCCCTGACATAATCCAGGTAGTAAAATTCGTTCTTCTTTGGAACAATGACTACCAAAATCCAGTGAAAATGGTACAGAATAAGAAAACCATGAACTTACAAACTATGTCGAAATTTGAAAGACGAACAATGTATGTGTTGTTGTTTATTTGACTTACCCTTCATGATGTGGCCTGAGAAATAATTCTGCATGGGGCGTGTTTTCCAAGATATTAGCGACCTTGTTAATGGCCCACTCCCATTCACCCTTATCACGTAATAATGTGCCATTTGCTTCTGCGGGATCTATGAAATACGCTCTCTCCCTTTTTCTTCTCTGCATGATCAATCCCCTGAGAGGAATACAATACAATTAGATTTTTATTGTTTACATCCTTTTATGGAGAAGTTGATCAGAGTTTGTGAAGTACTTAAAAAATCATGCATTTAACAAGAGTGCCATCGAGCACACTGAAGTTGAAGAGATGTAAGTCCTCGAAACCCACACTGATGAAACCCGGATCATGACGGAAATGATCTTTGTCGTAGTGGACTAGCAGAACCTCATGACCTTTTGACATTTGATCCATGCAATATTTATGTAATGTGCCATGTCACAACTAGAATTGCACTCCTCAAAGTATTTGCCAACAAGAAATGGCTGGCCATGGACGTAATTGCGTCGTTGAAGTACGTCTTCTTTATTTTTAGCAAGAATCATATCAAATTCTTCATCGTTCAGGCTGTTAGAAGCAATATTACTCTCCAATTCAAACAACTTGCTGGTAATTTGGTTCTCGGTGATGAGTGCTTTAAGTAGGAGGTTACCATTCTCATTCCTCCTTGGTCTTAGGGCCCGCTTCCTCGGGGTGGCAGCCTTTTTGCCTGCTTCCTTCTTGGTACTGTAAGAACTTCTGGTGCAAGGTCTGGATGGTTGAAAGGCAGACTGCTGAGCAGATGATGAAGCTATGATGGACTACTAACCAGATGGTTTAGCTATGCCAGTCTACTTGGTTGTAGGAGCAGAGGCATTAGACTGCCGACTAGTCGTTGAAGCTATGTCGGGTTTTTGCGCAGGTGGTGCCAACTTGTCGGTGTGTCGAGGAGGTTGTGCCAACGCATTGGTTTGTTGAGAAGGTAGTGCTGACACATTGGTATGATGATCACGCGCCTATGAACCGACGACTGATGAGCAATTGGTTCCGGACCTTCGGACTGCTTAGCACGTGGTTCTGAAGCATCAGACTGCTTAGAAGTCTGTTCCATCAGGTTGGTCTCTTGAGAATGTGGTGCCGCTGAGTCTCCCCTGCTGCTTCAGTGGCTCGCATCTGAACCGATGGTGTGTCTTCAGCAGTTGTAGGCCTTGCCACTGGTTGCTCAAAGGTGGACAATGCCATGTCCTATATGGCATAAAGTTAGGCGGGCTGATCACAGGCTGATGCATTAGCCGTTGGATTACGAGTATTAGGTTCCTCGGGGGAAGCAAGCGAGAGCTGTTGTGGCAAGGAGAGAGTCACCGGTGGAAGGGCGACATTGGTTTCTCTAGGCGGGGCTGGAGGGATCTCATTCATGATGTCTATTTCCTTTCGTGGCCACTAGATATGATGTAAAAGTGTTTCTCCCAAGGTCCTCTGCTCATCATAGTCCCCCAGGACATTCTTCAAGGCAAATTCACTAAATCCAGGTTTTACTCCAGTCACGTAGCACTTCACACAGCCCGGCTTCAATGGCACATTATCCAACGAGAGGCCCCCTTCTGAGTGTGTGGGGGGGGGGGCAGGATGTTGCACATTTTAACGTACCTTCATAATGTGTAAGCACGCCCCTCGGTCCGCCTGTCATTCCAGATAGATCAGATATAGCATCATCATGCGCAGCTGCAATCTCAGTGTCGCTGGTGTCAGCTGATGCACAACTACTCTTGTTTGGTGTTGTCGGGAAGTAAGCATCATCCTCCATGGCCGCCTCCCCTCCCATTTGCTGGCTATGTCTTAGTGTTAGAGTCTTCTGCATCATCGGTGATTCCTCAATTTCCTTTCGAAGCCCCGGATACATGTCCCTCCTCAACCTTTCATACAATTGATTCAACTTCTATTCATTCATCGCCTTTTTCATGGCGACTCTCTCTTCTTTGCTGAGTGTGAAAGCCCTCTTATGCGGGACATTGACACCTATAATCCTTGCACGGCCAGGGGTCTTTTGTTTTCAGAGCATCGAACAGAATGTCACATGGCCTTGAGTTCATATAGAACCTTCCAGGGATGTTGGAAGCCTTTGCCTTCACGCGATATAGTTCTTCGTCATGTGAGTTTTCAAAGTAATAAGTTCTGTCGTCATGCCTCCTTGCATGTGCCCACAAGTACTCTCTAGCACGTTTCCCCCCGATTTCACTACAGGCCGGTTTCCCACCCTCAGCTACTGCTTCTTTGCACTCCTGGTCCCATATCGGTTTCATGTGTAGTATCCTGCCACACCCATACGGTGTGTGTGTGTGTTCCTCTTATGAAGTTCCGATTGCTTGGCACTCTTCTGAGTAAACTCTGTAGTTGCCCTGACCCTTTTGAATTCTACCCAGTCTGCCTTTATAATTTAGGGGTATGCGGGGATTGGGTCCTTGCCTTCACCCATGTACTTCTTGTACAACATGTGCTTCAAGTTTCTCCAAGCATCCATATCCTTCTCCAGTGCAGCTGTTCCACCTGCATTCTCCACTGCTCTGGAACGTTGAAGTGATCCATAATCTCCCGGACTATCCTTTGCCGCATTTCTGTGTTAGCCTTCTAAAACCTCAACAGATTAATGTTGAGCCTTGTGCTTCCAACAAATCCACACACACACACACACACACTCACACTCCTGAACCTTGTGCGTGCTATCTGGTTTAGTTGGAGCCCAAGACTTCAAATCGATGTCGATTACTTCATATACACCTTCAGGCTGGTGTGTGGGCTTTCTTGGAGTGTTCTTCCATGTCCTGACCGGAAGGGTGATTGCAGCAGCTCTATCCCATTCCAGATTACTTGATCCATGATCATCTGCTGGAGACCTAGGGTTGCCAGACTCGGTTGAAGATACATCGCCTGAAGCATGAGTGTTGTCGCTGCTACTCGGCATCTACAGAGAACACATGTGAAATTCAAAAAAGGGGGATAAGTGAAAGTGCGTTATATCGACTAGAGGGGCCACGCGGTAGTATGTTATAATTGGGAAACATGCCGAACCAAATAGGAAGAGGGGCCACGCGGAAATATGCCTCACCGTAATGGATAGTAGTAACTTACAGGTTTTTGTGCAAATCCGATAGGAGAGGCAAGGATTACATGATCGATATGCTCGATGGCAGCTAGGAAGCAAACGAAGATGGCGAGGCGCGGGCAACCGCGTGTTGGGAACGACAGAGAAGGTAGGGTTGATGCCGAAGAGCGGGCACACAACCGAGTTGAGCACGTCGGGGCTGAAAAGTGTTCTGGTGTGAATCTGGGGGAGGGGGGAGCTGGTGATGGAGTTTGGATAGAAATGCGGACTATCGAGTGAAACAGGGGCGGGCAGTGGGGAGATGTTGCCAGCTCCGGTGAAAAATGTGAAAAAGAGCACCGCTCGCAGTGCGGACAGGCCTATGCAAATGGTTGCCTCTACGCGCCCGTGTGCACAAACAACATAATTTTGTTTGAAATGAAGACGTGCTAATTTTGAAATGAAGACACGAGTTCATTGTTTTGCCTCAAAAAATAATTTCCACAGTAAGCAATCACCATTATACCCTAGGTTTGATTTTCGGGCGCATTTCAGGTCTCGTCTGCTATATTTTAGCCATTTTTTGCATTCACCATGCACTTAGTGCATATAAATCAAAACCCTAATGCAACTACATGTGGGTGTTAGCAAAGAAGGTGTAAAAATCAATCGAGTGTCACTTTTCGAGTTTTCATTCATTGTCCCAGAAATGCGAAGAATTCAAACATTTCGGCTGCGAGATGCGGCCATCGGTTTAGGTCTTGTTGGTATTTTAATTACAAGAAATGCAGATAGAGTCCGAAAATCACGAAAACCGATGTGTCACCATGGCGTTCAATCACGAACCCGTGGAAATTTTTTGGTAAAGTTTGGCACAAGTTTTGATAACCACTCCTTGGAAACCGGAGCATCTCACAAGGAGGATCATAGTTTCCAAAAGGACACGTGGCAATTCAAATTCAAGTCGTCGGTGACTTCATCGTTTTGCCTAAAAAAATTCCATGGTACGCAATCACCATTATACCCTAGGTTTGTATTTTTTTGGGCGCATTTCAGGGCTCGTTTGCTAGATTTAAGGCATTTTTTGCATTTACCATGCATTTTGTGCATATAAATCAAATCCTAACTGCAACTGCATGTGGTGATGAAAGGGATGAGGATTGTCGTTTGATATGGGAGCATCCAATGGTGGAGACATACGATCCGTGGGGTTTGGGTTCCGTGCAATCAGAATGCATGACTCACATCGCACGTAGTAGGGGTCATCAGCCACGGTTTGGTAGGCACACAGCTTTCATCAATGAACCGTGTGCTATTCGCAAACATTTACATCAAGGTGACACGTCTCCAACGTATCTATAATTTTTGATTGTTCCATGCTATTATATTATCTGTTTTGTATGTTTTATATGCATTATCAGGATCAACAGAGAATTCATAATCCTTATCAGCAACACAGATATGTGAAGTAGCAAAAGCAGGATCAGGTCTCATCCTAGTATTTAGAGATTGCTTATTCCATTTAGCTAATAACCTTTTGAGTTCATATCTATCTTTGCAAGCTAAAATAGCTAAAGAAGCATCTTGATCAAATAAATAACCATCAGGAATAACAAGTGATTCTTCATCATCACTTTCATCTTCATAATCAGATTCAATATTTTCAATCTCAATAGCCCTAGCAAGTCGTTCCTCGAGAAAATCACTAAGTGGCATAGTAGTATTAGGCATAGAGGTAGTTTCATCAGAAGTATCATGTATAGCAGAAGTAACATCATCAATAACATGCGACATATCAGAACGAATAGCAGAAGCAGGTTTAGGTGTCGCAAGCTTACTCATAATAGAGGGTGAATCAAGTGTAGAGCTAGATGGCAGTTCCTTACCTCCCCTCGAAGTTGAGGGATAGATCTTGGTTTTTGGATCTCTCAAGTTCTTCATAGTGTCCAGCAGATATAAATCCTAAGTGACTCAAAGAATAGAACTATGCTCCCCGGCAACGGTGCCAGAAATTAGTCTTATAACCCACAAGTATAGGGGATCGCAACAGCTTTCGAGGGTAGAGTATTCAACCCAAATTTATTGATTCGACACAAGGGGAGCCAAAGAATATTCTCAAGTATTAGCAGCTGAGTTGTCAATTCAACCACACCTGGAAACTTAGTATCTACAGCTGAGTGTTTAGTAGCAAAGTAATATGATAGTGATGGTAACGGTAACAAAAGAGTAATGAAAGCAAAGTAATGTTTTTGGTATTTTGTAGTGATTGTAACAATAGCAACGGGAAAGTAAATAAGCGTAAACCAGTATATGGAAAGCTTGTAGGCATTGGATCAATGATGGATAATTATGCCGGATGCGGTTCATCATGTAACAATCACAACATAGGGTGACACAGAACTAGCTCCAGTTCGTCAATGTAATGTAGGCATGTATTCCGAATATAGTCATACGTGCTTATGGAAAAGAACTTGCATGGCATCTTTTGTCCTACGCTCCCGTGGCAGCGGGGTCCTAACGGAAACTAAGGGATATTAAGGCCTCCTTTTAATAGAGAACCGAAACAAAGCATTAGCACATAGTGAATACACGAACTCCTCAAACTACGGTCATCACCAGTAAGTATCCCGATTATTGTCACTTCGGGGTTAACGGATCATAACACATAATAGGTGACTATAGACTTGCAAGATAGGATCTAGAACTCTCATATATTGGTGAAAACATAATAGGTTCAGATCTGAAATCATGGCACTCAGGCCCTAGTGACAAGCATTAAGCATAGCAAAGTCATAGCAACATCAATCTCAGAACATAGTGCATACTAGGGATCAAACCCTAACAAAACTAACTCGATTACATGGTGAATCTCATCCAACCCATCACCATCCAGCAAGCCTACGCTGGAATTACTCACGCACAACGGTGAGCATCATGAAATTGGTGATGGAGGATGGTTGATGATGACGACGGCGACGAATACCGCTCTCTGGAGCCCCGAACGGACTCCAGATCAGCCCTCCCGAGAGGTTTTAGGTCTTGGCGGCAGCTCCGTATCGTAAAACGCGATGATTTCTTCTCTTCTATTTTTTTCTCCCCGAAAGCAGTTATATAGAGTTGGAGTTGGAGTCGGGAGGTCTCCAGGGGGCCCACGAGGTAGGGGCGCGCCCTAGGGGGGGGGGCCCACCTTCGTTAGAAGGGTGTGGGCCCCCTGGTCTTCATCTTTGGCGAGGATTTTTTATTATTTATTGTAAGATATTCTGTGGAGTTTCAGGTCATTCCGAACTTTTGTTTTCTGCACATAAAACAACATCATGGCAATTCTGCTGAAAACAGCGTCGGTCCGGGTTAGTTCCATTCAAATTATACAAGTTAGAGTCCAAAACAAGGGCAAAAGTGTTTGGAAAAGTAGATACGTTGGACACGTATCAACTCCCCCAAGCTTAAAGCCTTGCTTGTCCTCAAGCAATTCAGTTGACAAACTGAAAGAAATAAAGAAAAACTTTTACAAACTCTGTTTGCTCTTGTTGTTGTAAATATGTCAAGCTAGCATTCAAGTTTTCAGCAAAGATTATAACTAACCATATTTGCAATAATTCTCAGGTCTCATGTTTACTCATATCAATAGCATAATCAACTAGCGAGCCATAATACTAAATCTCGGATGACAACACTTTCTCAAAACAATCATAATATGATATAACAAGATGGTGTCTCGCTAGCCCTTTCTGAGACTGCAAAACATAAATGCAGAGCACCTTTAAAAATCAAGGACTGACAAGACATTATAATTCATGGTAAAAGAGATCCAATCATAGTCACACCCAATGTAAACTAACAATAATGAATGCAAATGACAGCTGCGCTCTCCAGCTAGTGCTTTTTAATAAGAGGGTGATGACTCAACATAAAAGTAAATAGGTACGCCCTTCGCAGAGGGAAGCAGGGATTTTTAGAGGTGCCAGAGCTCGGTTTTGAAATAGAGGTGAATAATATTTTGAGCGGTATACTTTCATTGTCAACATAACAACCAAGAGATGGCGATATCTTCCATGCTACACACATTATAGGCAGTTCCCAAACAGAATGGTAAAGTTTATACTCCCCCTCCACCAACAAACATCAATCCATGGCTTGCTCGAAACAACGAGTGCCTCCAACATACATCAAGTCCCAGGGGGAGTTTTGTTTGCGATTATTTTGATTTAGTTTGCATAAAGCATGGGACTGGGCATCCCGGTGACTAGCCATTTATCTCGTGAGTGAGGAGCGAGTCCACTCCTCTTGAGAATAACCCGCCTAACATGGAAGATACAGACAACCCTAGTTGATACATGAGCTATTCGAACATACAAAACAGGATGATTATTTGAAGGTTTAGAGTTTGGCACATACAAATTTACTTGGAACGGCAGGTAGATATCGCATATAGGAAGGTATAGTGGACTCATGTGGAATAACTTTGGGGTTTAAGGAGTTTGGATGCACAAGCAGTATTCCCGCTTAGTACAGGTGAAGGCTAGCAAAAGACTGGGAAGCGACCAACTAGAGAGCGACAACAGCCATGTACATGCATTAAAATTAATAAACATTGGATGCAAGCATGAGTAGGATATAATCCACCATGAACATAAATATCGTGAATGCTATGTTGATTTGTTTCAACTACATGCGTGAACATGTGCCAAGTCAAGTCCCTTAAATCATTCAGAGGAGGATACCACCCTATCATACCACATCATAACCATTTTAATAGCATGTTGGCACGCAAGGTAAACCATTATAACTCATAGCTAATCAAGCATGGCACAAGCAACTATGATCTCTAATTGTCATTGCAAACATGTTTATTCATAACAAGCTGAATCAAGAACGATGAACTCATCATATTTACAAAAACAAAAGAGGTCGAGTTCGTACCAGCTTTTCTCATCTCAGCCAGTCCATCATATATCATCATAATTGCCTTTCACTTGCACGACCGAACGATGTGAATAATAATAAGAGTGCACGTGCATTGGACTAAGCTGGAATCTGCGAGCATTCAATAAACAGGAGAAGACAAAGCAGTATGGGCTCTTTGTCAGATAAACAATAATGCATAAAAGAGCCACTTCAACAATTTAATCATTGTCTTCTCCTACTGACCCCCCAAAGAAAGAAAAGAAATAAAACTATTTACACGAGAAAGCTCCCAACAAGCAAAAGAAGAACAGGAAATATTTTTGGGGTTTCTTTTTAATTACTACTACAGGATGGAAAGTAAATTAATTAAAAGCTACAACTATTTTTTTTGATTTTTCTTAAGGTTTATTAAACACACAAGAAGAAAGCACAAAAGGAAATAAACTAGCATGGATGATATAATGAAAAAGTATGAGCACCAACATCTAGCAATGAGTGTGTGTGAACATAAATGTAATGTCGGTGAGAAATACGTACTCCCCCAAGCTTAGGCTTTTGACCTAAGTTGGTCTATGGCCACGGCTGGCCTGGCTGATATCCATAATAATAGTTGTTGGGGTCGTACTGTGATGAGGAAGAAGAAGGCTCCGATTGCCACTGGCTGGCAATCATCTCCGGATCCCACTGATAGTTAGACTGTCGTGAAGGATCAAATTGTGGTTCCGGTTCTGGCTCCTCGGCTGGTGCAGGGTTCCGGTAGGCGTGGATAGTCGTCAACGGAACAAGGTACGTGCCTACAGTCAAATCAAACAAAGAAGGATCAGGCAAGGTAATAGTCTCAGGATGATGTTTATTAAAGAACAATTGATATTTAAGCTCTCCTAACCTATTCTTAACAATAAAATCATGTGCCACCATACTTTTATAATCTAAATAAACACGAGGCAACACTTTTTCTTCCTTCTCAGCATGCCTAATAGCTATGTTAAAATGTGCAGCTAGGCGTGTAGCATAGATGCCTCCAAAGATGGGACCCTTAGTACGGTTCATACTTAACCGTCTAGCAATAATGCCGCCCATACTAAAAGTGTTATCACTGTATAAACCTTGGAGCAAAATAATAATATCAGGGATACTAAGGTTTCCACAGTTTCCGCGACCAATTAAGCAACGACTAGCAAATAATGCAAAGTAACGTAAGACAGGAAAATGTATACTAGTGATTCGTGCATCGGAAACCTTCCTAGTTTCCCCTATAGTGATAGTATTAATAAATCCTAATGATGTGGTTCTTTTGTCTTGCCCCCAAAAGGGACTAAACAAACCCACAGAAATCATAAAGTGACATCTCCTTATGCTCATCATATAAGTGAAACTCCACCACAGGTGGTGAGTTTCTAGAATGAAAATGTAAGTTTTGCACAAAGGTATTTGTGAGTAAGAGATACTGATCGCATTGGTCATGGAGGAAAGCGGTGAGGCCTGCATTATGAGCCAATTCATGAAAATCTTCATAAATACCGGCTGCTCTCAAGAAATCCTCGGAAGGCCATTCACACGCCCGAACCTCCGCGGTGCGCGACAAATTATACTTAGGCTTCGGTGCCTTTTCCTTCGAGCTTTGGCTCGATGAGCCCCTTAATAATCTCCTCATCATTTTCTGAAAAATTCTGAAATTTTTAGTAACTTCAAAATAAAAGTAAAACAAACTCAATAATATTGATAGCAACTACTCCTACAAGTGCCTAGGGCCTATATCATGCATCAAAACTACTTTTGACCATATAAATTTGACATGCAAGGTCAAGAACAGGGTCACCTAAGCAACAAAAAATTGCAATGAATAAAGCACTAGAACAAAAACTAATTGGACCAATGGAGGAGTCACATACCAAGGAACAATCTCCCCAAGCAGTTTTGTGAGAGGTGCTTTGAGCAAGGAGATAGAAAATGGCAGCAAAACGAGCTTGGACTCGGGGTTGAGCTGGTTTTTTGTGTTTGGGGGAGGAATATGAAGTGTGTGGCTGAAAGAATAAGTGGAGGAGGGCCACCATGGGCCCACGAGGCAGGGGGCGTGCCCTAGGGGGGTGGGCGAGCCCTCCACCCTCGTGGCAAGGTGGTTGGCCCTCCCTGGTGTGTTCTTTGTTCCATAAATCCTCAAATATTCTATAGAAAATCATATTTAATTTTCAGGGCATTTGGAGAACTTTTATTTTCGAGGTATTTTTATATTGCACGGATAATCAGATAACAGACAGAAAATTATTTATTTTACTTTATTTTAACTAAATAACAGAAAGTATAGAGAGGGTACAGAAGGTTGTGCTTCTAGTTTCATCCATCTCATGCTCGTCAAAAGGAATCGACTAACAAGGTTGATCAAGTCTTGTTAACAAACTCATTCCGATTAACATGAAACCGGAGAAATTTTGAATAACACTAGGTTACCTCAATGGGGATATGCACATCCCCAATAATAAGAATATCATATTTCTTCTTGACAGTAGGAAGAGGAAATTCAAAACCTCCAAATATAATCGATGGAATTTTCCCGATAGAATTGATACTATGAACTTGAGGTTGTTTCCTCGGAAAGTGTACCGTATGCTCATTACCATTAACATGAAAAGTGACATTGCCTTTAGTGCAGTCAATAACAGCCCCTGCAGTATTAAGAAAAGGTCTTCCAAGAATAATAGACATACTATCATCCTCGGGAATATCAAGAATAACAAAGTCCGTTAAAATAGTAACGTTTGCAAGTACAACATGCACATCCTCACAAATACCGACAGGTATAGCAGTTGATTTATGAAAGTGCGTTATATCGACTAGAGGGGGGGTGAATAGGCGATTTTTATGAAAGTCTTCAGAACGTGGAAGTTTTGAAGACAAACGATAGAAATAAACCTATTACCATGCAGCGGAAGGTAGACTACACTAGGCAAACCATAGTCAAGTATTCAATGAAGTGAAAGCACAATGACTAATAGCAGCTAGGTAGTGAGGATCAGGTAGGAAGATATTATGAAGCCAAACAGAACACGCAGTCACTCAGTGAAGACAAAAGATAGTGCAATCATACAATGACTTCACAAGGACCAACAGTAAGTAAAGGGAAGGGAAGGATGAAACCAGTGACTCATTGAAGACAATGATTTGTTAGACCAGTTCCAGTTGCTGTGACAATTGTACGTCTGGTTGGGGCGGCTAGGTATTTAAACCTGAGGACACACAGTCCCAGACACCCAGTCCTGAACACGCAGCTCAGGACACCCAGTCCTCACCGTATTACCCTTGAGCTAAGGTCACACAGACCTTGCCCAATCACTCTGGTAAGTCTTCAAGGTAGACTCCCAAACCTTCACAGACTTCGTTCACCGGCGATCCACAATGTCTCTTGGATGCTCAAAACGCGACGCCTAATCGGCTGGAGGATTCATAGTCCTCAAGTGTAATAAGTCTTCAGATCACACAGACAAGAAGACTTAAGTGATGCCTAACTCTCTTTGGCTCTGGGTGGTTAGGGCTTTATCCTCGTAAGGAATTCTCTCTCAAAGGCTTCGAGGTGGGTTGCTCTCAAACGACAAAAGCCGTGCACTAACTCTGAGCAACCAACCGTTTATGGTTGTAGGGGGTGGGCTATTTATAGCCACTAGGCAACCCGACCTGATTTGTCCGAAATGACCCTGGGTCACTAAGGAACTGACACGTGTTCCAACGGTCAGATTTCAAACTCACACGACAACTTTACTTGGGCTACAAGAAAAGCTGACTTGTCCGACTCTGGACAAGATTTGCTCTCATAGTCTTCACTCAAAGACATAGGTTTTGGTTAAGCATCACTTCAGTCATTCTGACTGGTTCTCTTGGACCCCACTTAACAGTACGATGGTTCCTATGACTCAACAAAGAAGAAAAAGAACTACGAAAGATCTAAGCATTCGAGTTCCATAGGCTTCAAGCGATGTCTTCTCTTGTCATAGTCTTCGATGTGAATATCTTCATATAGCACCTTTGACATCAATGTCTTCATATATTTTTAGGGGTCATCTCTGGTAGGAAAACCGAATCAATGAGGGACTTCTACCTGTGTTGTGCTGCAATTCTCACAAACACATTAGTCCCTCAACTAGGTTTGTCGTCAATACTCCAAAACCAACTAGGGGTGGCACTAGATGCATTTACAATCTCCCCCTTTTTGGTGATTGATGACAAACTAGTTGAAGTTTTCAAAGGGGAATATAATATGTGAAATTGCAAAAGTATAAGGAATTATCTTCATAAGCTGCAAGGGCTCCCCCTGAAGATGTGCATATAAGTAATTTGCTTTTGGAATGCAAATGCACATGGCAGGTTATACTCGTGGAGATCCTCTTCAACTTATGATGACAATTCATTATGCATGAGAAGGTATGTGAAGATAATGACATGCATAATGGAAAATGGACGTCTGCAAAATGATTTAAGTGCGGAATTTATCGTCGCACATGCGGAATTTATCATCGCATCACAAAGTGGCTAATAAGTAGCAGACGACCATCGAGTTTAAGTGTTACAACTGAAAGAACCAAATGTATCAAAACGAGAGTTGTAAACACGAAGCAAAATATAAAGCAACCGCCCATATGGACCCGCTTGAAGACTATCAAACTCATATGCTTCTCCCCCTTTTGTCAGTAAGGACCAAAAAGGTTTGAAGACATAGAGCATCTACTCGTTCCCATGAAGAGTAGGTGAAGCAGCAGGGTCATCGGTGGTGTTCGGCAGTGCAGAAGAACTTGGAGCAGTGTCGAAGCATGCTGAAAGAGGTGGCGGTGAAGTAGCATCTTCTTCGTCCTCGATCACTCTGGCATTCATAGTTGCAGCGGAGGAAGAGAACTCAGAGTCTTCAAGAGATGGAGTTCGTCGCAGCACTGCTCTTCGAGGAGGTGTGGAGTCAAACTTGAAGCGTTCGGAGAAGCCATCCTCTTGAAGATCATCTTCAGAGCACATCAGCGTCGGCCCTTTCCATGTACGTCAAGAGGTTTCATGGGAAACAAAGGCATTCTTGGTGGCAAGATTGCGAATGCGGTTGACATCCACCAAGAGGCTTTGCATTTGGCGCTTCAGCCAGTCATGATGCCTATCCTGTTTCTGATGAAGAGCCACCAGAAGCTTTCGGTCATTGAGAACACGAGTGCGCTTCTTGGGTCGTTGGGCAATTGTGCTATCGGTGGCTTCAGTAAGGGCAGGATGTGGTGCACGTGTAGTTCCAGCCAAAGGTACACACGAGTGACAGCTTCAACTCCTTCAATGTTCTGATAAAAACTTTGATGCTCCGCATTCTGAAGACTTAGAGGTTCCTTGGCAGGCTCAGGATAAATGGCTTCATCAGACATATCCACATCAGGCAGAAAGATCCGATGATTGCGAGAAGATGGCTGATATGAGATAGCGGAGTGAAGTTTAATCAGCCACATTATCCATGGAGCGTAGAACTTCAAGCCAAAAAGATCAGAGCCTGATGCAGCAAGTTGGCGGATGAAGAAGTCCTGTGCATTGAAGCATTTGCCATGAAGAATATAGAAGACCAGAGTCTTCATTGCACCTTCCAGCTTGGCATGTGGAGAATGTCCTTTGATGGGCCAGAGAGTTCGCCTTATGATGTGATAAATAGTTCTTGGCAGATACTCAAGGTCTTCAACGAAGAACTCCTTGGGATATGCAGCATCTTGGGGCAATGGCTTCATCATACTGAGCATCTGACTCATGTTAGGTTCAGGCTTCTGAAAGATGCTCTCCACAGCTTCACTGTGAAGCTGACAGCCATGTTCGTAGAGATCGCCAGGAGTGGGCAGACCAGTGAGCTCAATGATATCAAAGGCTTTGGCTTCGTGATGAACATTTCCTGTCATCCACTCCAGTACCCAAGTCTTCGGATCTCTATTGTACCCACGGATGTGAAGTGTGGCATAGAACTGGAGTAGCAACTCTTCATTCCAATGCTCTTGGTCGGTGACGAACGGCAGCAATCCAACCTCTTTGAAGCAATCCAGAGCTTCTTCCAGACAGGGCAGACCAGCTATTGCTTCAATGTCAAGACGCTTATGTGGGAATATGCGACCTTGATTGTATAGAATGCAGGAGTAATAGCTTCGTTGCGGATAGCTCCAGAACCGATCAGATGATATTCTTTCCCTTGAGTAGGGGTTCCTGGAGCTATTGAAGAAAGTGTTGTCTGCTGTTGAAGCCATTGACATTGAAGGATCCAGGTGCTGATGCAGGACCTGGAAACCTGGGCAATCTGGGGATTGGCTTCTGTACCTGAGGCCTGTGCTCAACATGGTAATCAAACTGAGGACCAGCAGCAGGTGCAGGAACAGAAGCAGTAGCATCATTGGCTTCATTGACTTTTGGTGCTTGGGTTGGTGAAGGCTCCACACTGGCTTCAGCCATGACAGCGTCATTGGCTTCATTGGTGATGGTGGTGGCAGCCTCGAGATTCTCAACCTCCACTTGACGAGCTGGAGGGTCGGTCACAGTCACGTTCTCCTCGAGAACAGCTTCTTGGTGGGACGGGGGAGTAGCAGCTTTTGGGGTTTCTTCTTCATCGGCTGATGCAGCCGGAATGTCTTCAGCAGCTTTAGCTTCAGACTCAGAGACTGGAGGCCTTGGTCCTTTGCGAAGCCTGCATAACGCTGGCAACGCCTGTGGAGTTGGAGTTGGCTGGGCCTCAAAGTCTTCTTCCTCTTGTGCTTGTGGGCGATCAGCCCATGATGCATCCTAAGCAATTGGCGTCAGAGGACGACCAATGCTGATGAGTTCGCTGTGCGTTAGCACAGGCGATGATACCTGTTGGTGCTCGAGCTGAGGAAGAACTGCATCATCGTGGTCATGGTGACCAATGTCTTCAGCAGCGATGGGATCAGCTGCTGGAAAGTCTTCAGCTTCATGAGCCCCTGTGAAAGCAGGCTCATGGACAGTCAGTTGGCGCTCTTGAGGTTCAGCGTCAGGGCGAACCATGGAGATGGGTTCAACAATCAAGGGCTCTGTGGGAGCAGCCCATTCCTTCTTGGTCTTCCGCTTCTTCTTGGAGGGGGCAGTAGCAGAGGCTTCAGGATGTTTCCTCTTCCTTGCTTCAGCCTTAGCAGTCCTCGTCTTCTTCAGCTCTGAAGCGGTTGACCGGGCCTTTGGCTTCGAGCCAGTCATGCTAGTTGGGAAGACGATGGGATCTGCTTCGTGCCTTGGTGCGTTGGGTTCGGCCACAGTGGGCTTCTTCTTCTGCTTGGCAGCCATCCTGGGATCAATGCCCGGACACCCAAGGGCCTTGCGCTTCTCAGCCTCATTGTAGCCTTGCACACACTTGTCAGCCAGGCTCTTCATGCGCTCACGAGAACCCTGAGCTTCTGCGCGTTTCTTGAGAAAGGCTTCTTTGAGCTCGTGCAGCATAATCTTGAAGTTTTTCACCTCTTGCACGATGAGCTTGGCCATATGCTTCTTGAACTGAGCTTTCTCAAAGTCAATCTTTTGCTTCAGTTCAACAATGCGCTGGGCGATGGCTAATTCTGAAGCAATGGTGCCATGGAAGGCGACACTGAGGCCAATGGGTAGTTGCAGATCTTCGAAGCTGATGTTGGGCGTGTCAAACCACTCATCAATGAAGTTGTGGATGATTGTCACGTCAAAGAGAGGCATATCATTGAAGATTTATGCTTCTTCTTCGCTCTTGATGAGTTGCTCAAGAGCGTCATCTGCAAGATCTTCATCACTGGACAGATCAATGGCATCGTTTCGCAGAATGGCAGCAGCAGTCAGTTCTTGGCCGGTGTGTGGCAGAGGCATCTTGACCTTCTGGGGCTTGGAGATGCATGACAAATCTTTAGACTGCACACTGTCTTCAGGAGGTGCAGTGGCCAGTGGCTTCGCCTGTGAGATTTTTGGTGCAGAGGCAGGCTTTGAAGCTTTAGGCTGCTTCAACTTGTTTGGCTTCGGCACTGCAGGCGCTTCATCTGATTCAGCGTCATCTGCAGGCTCATTCACGGCTGTCCCTTGAACCACGATGTGAGTGATGAGACCTTCCAAGTTGTAGAAGGGCCCAAGAAGATTGGGTTCAGCTTCACGAGTTCCATCAGCATGGGGAGCAGAGGGACCAGGGTTGAAGTCTAATCCCAAAGAATTCTTGTTCTGCTTCACTGAGTTCTGGGAAAACTGGAAGTTGCGCTTAAACAAATTGTCGTCACGACACCATAGCAGTGACGATGGGTCAGCATCCGTAGGCTATGGTCCACGGACCATGCAGGGATAGAAGCCTTGTTCAATGGCTTCATCTCTGGTCCTGGGTTGAAGATTTTTGTAGAGGATGTCTCCCCATGGTCGCTTGATGGCATTCTTTTCAGCATATTCCTTGGTCACAAATCTGTACTTGAACCACTGTTCTGCCCAATAGCGTCGAATCCATTGGATTCGTGTCTTGCGCTGATTGTAATCCTCTTCAGGATCTGTCTTGTACAGCTCTGAGAGGTCATCGGGCAGATCTCTTGATGTTTCTCCTCTATGCTTTCTGCCACCTTCCTTGCAGATTTCTCTGAAGCCACGAATTTTAAACTAAAAGGCTTCAATACGTTCAAAGGCTTCAAAGGTTTTCGCTTGCTGGACAAACAGGAACTGGCTTCGGGAGAATTTATATGATGCTGTAGGAATTCTGCAAATGAATGCAGACTATGAGAACCAAGGGATTCTCCCACGGACATGTACCTGTGACAGCATTAAGGTGCGAGGGAAGGGGAAGAGGTCATATGCATTCTCAGAAGATTTTGAAGATAAATCAGTTTAGAAGACATTGACCTCATCGTGCGAAGACATTCACTCATAGATAAGGAGTTGGTTCCAGATTTGTACGAATCCAGAGATCAGTACAAGTGAGGAATCTAACTACTTTGTGAAGCATAAGTGAATATATTAGGCATGTTATGAGATGCAGTATGAAAGATATCCAACTTGTGTGAATAGAAACTGCTTGTGGTAGAAAGTGACAAAGCTATAGGATCAAAAGGGGCCATAAAAAGGAAGTTTTATTTACCACACTTAGAACTACTAGACGGTGTGGAAGAGGAGGCCGAGCAGTTCGATCGTCCGTGCCCTAACTTGGCGACGGAGGACACCTACGGCGACGGCGGAGAGGACGATGTCCGCGGTCGGCATGAAGACGGCGTCGGAGAGGTTGCGGC
Organism: Triticum aestivum; assembly: GCF_018294505.1. Taxonomy (NCBI): domain Eukaryota; kingdom Viridiplantae; phylum Streptophyta; class Magnoliopsida; order Poales; family Poaceae; genus Triticum; species Triticum aestivum. The sequence continues at coordinate 388,153,757 of NC_057800.1, read as the reverse complement.
AGCGAAGCGCTTTGTCGCTGGTGTCGTCGAGGGCTAGCGGTGGCGCTAGGGTTCGTGCGGGAGTGGAAGAAGAGATAATGACTGTGGTGAGGCGTGTATTTATAGGGACAGGGGCGGCTCAGTGTTATTACACAGGTGCCCCTGGCGATTCACATCTGAGGAACACGTGGCCATCATGCAGCATATCGGAGGTCGTTCCACGTCCCACGCACGCCTGGATTGTCGGGTGGTCGTTCCCACTTGTCTGGGTTTCAGGTGAAGGAATGAGCATTGAAAACGGACTTAATGTTTGTCTCTGTATCTTCTGCTGACAAGGACGCAGAGAAGACATTCAACAGTTTCAATAGAATGCATATGATTTGGAGAGATAGAGTTTGAGATAGAAAGCATAGAGAGGTTAGGGTCCGATTACATTCACTTAGTTCAAAAGATTCAACAAGAAGACATAGCTATAAGTGAATGCTATAGAGGACAGAACACTAGTATATATATATATTCAACATAGTGAAGATAATCATGAAGACATGTTGAGATTGAAGCCAAACCAAATGTGAAGACATAGCAAATGTAACGCCATGAGTGAAACACTTCGAACAGAACCTTTGGTGGTGGCGTTACCCACCGTATAGGAAGTATTAGACCAAGACACGGTGCACAATTATCGTGGCGCTCCGAAGTCAAATTACACATTAATGTATTCACACTTAGAATGTATGTCTTCATTGATTGAAGATATACTTTACTTCATGTGTTGCACATCTAAGTCATCAATATGCATAAGTGTTACGATGTGTGCCTGATCACATGATATTTGAGGATTCCAAGATATTTAGCTCACACCGTAACTTGCAAAATCTCTTCTCATCCAAGGGCTTGGTGAAGATATCTGCCAATTGCTCTTCAGTGTTGACGTGTATGATATCAATGTCTTCCTTCACAACATGATCTCTGAGAAAGTGATGACGAATTTCAATGTGCTTTGTCTTCGAGTGCTGAACTGGGTTGTTAGCAATCTTGATGGCGCTTTCGTTGTCGCGGTAGAGTGGCACTTGCTTCAGATGAATGCCATAGTCCTTGAGTGTTTGCTTCATCCACAGAAGCTGAGCGCAGCAAGATCCAGCAGCAATGTATTCAGATTCAGCAGTGGAGAGAGATACACAGTTCTGCTTCTTTGAAGACCAACATACAAGTGATCGTCCCAGAAAATGACATGTGTGAGCCCTTTGGATACCATAATCCTAGAGTTGGGGTGTGAGCCAAATATCGAAGAATTCGCTTCACAGCTAAGTGATGCGACTCCTTTGGTGCCACTTGAAATCGAGCACACATGCAAACACTAAGCATAATATCTGGCCTAGATGCACATAGATAATGTAAATCACCAATCATGGAGCGGTATACCTTTTGATCGAACTCTTTACCATTGTCGTCGGGACCCAGATGATGTTTGGCTGGCATTGGCATCGTGAAGCCTTTGCAGTCTTGCATACCGAACTTCTTCAGGCAATCTTTGAGATACTTCTCTTGAGATATGAAGATGCCGTTGTGTTGCTGTCGTATTTGAAGACCGAGGAAGAACTTCAGCTCTCCCATCATGGACATCTGATATTGCTCTTGCATCATATATCCAAACTCTTCACTGTACTTCTGATTGGTGCAGCCGAAGATAATGTCATCCACATATATTTGGCACACAAACAGTTCACCATCATATGTCTTCGTGAAGAGAGTGGGGTCGAGGGAACCAGGTATGAAGCCTTTGCTCTTCAGGAAGTATTTGAGTGTGTCATACCAAGCCCGAGGGGCTTGTTTGAGGCCATACAGTGCCTTGTTGAGCTTGTATACCATGTTAGGATGTTTTGGATCTTCAAAGCCAGGCGGTTGTGCAACATACACTTCTTCTTCAATCTTGCCATTGAGAAAAGCACTCTTCACATCCATTTGGTATAGAAGTATGTTATGATGATTTGCATAGGCCAGCAGTATGCGTATGGCTTCAAGTCAAGCCACAGGAGCAAATGTTTCATCGAAGTCAATGCCTTCCACTTGAGTATATCCTTGAGTAACGAGACGAGCTTTGTTTCTGACAACTTGACCATGCTCATGTTGCTTGTTGCGGTATATCCATTTGGTGCCTATCATATTGTGCTTCCGAGGATCAGGACGCTTAACCAGTTCCCATACATTATTTAGCTCAAACTGTTGAAGCTCTTCTTGCATAGCTTGAATCCATTCAGGTTCCATGAAGGCTTCTTCAACTTTCTTGGGTTCTGTTATTGAGACGAATGTGAAGTGCCCACAGAAATTTGCTAGCTGAGTTACCCTTGAACGAGTGAGCGGACCGGGTGCATTGATGCTATCAATTATTCTCTCAATCTGCACTTCATTGGCAACACGAGGATGCACAGGGCGAAGATTTTGCTCTTGCTGATCATTGTCATTGTTAGTGGAATTGTCTTCAGGCTGAGCATTGTCTTCAGGTTGATCAGGTGCAGAGATGATAAGTTCCTCTTCAGGTTGATCTTCAGAGGGTATTATTTCTCCAGTTCCCATTAGTTTGATTGATTCACTAGATGGAACTTCATCTAGCACATTTGGCAGATGCTCTCTCTGTGAACCGTTAGGCTCATCGAACCGCACATCCACTGTTTCAACCACTTTATAATGAAAGAGATTGAAGACTCTGTAGGAGTGTGAATCCTTTCCATATCCAAGCATAAAACCCTCATGTGATTTTGGTGCAAATTTTGAAGTGTGATGTGGATCCTTGATCCAGCACCTGGCGCCAAATACTCTGAAGTAACTGACATTTGGCTTCTTGCCAGTAAGGATCTCATAAGATGTCTTGTTCAGAAGCTTGTGAAGATAAACACGATTGATTGTATGGCATGCAGTATCAATGGCTTCAGGCCAGAATTTTCTTGGAGTCTTGTATTCATCAAGCATCATTCGGGCCATCTCAATGAGTGTTCTGTTCTTGCGTTCGACGACGCCATTCTGCTGTGGCGTGTACGGGGCTGAGAATTCATGTGTGATGCCCAAAGTATCAAGATATGTATCAAGGCCAGTGTTCTTGAATTCAGTGCCATTGTCACTTCTGATGTGCTTTATCTTGGCGCCATAGTTGTTCATTGCTCGATTGGCGAAGCGTCTGAAGACATCCTGCACTTCAGTCTTGTAGAGGATTATGTGCACCCAAGTATATCTAGAATAATCATCAACAATGACAAAGCCATAGAGACAAGCAGTAGTAGTAAGAGTTGAGTAATGAGTGGGACCGAAAAGATCCATGTGGAGCAGTTGAAGAGTTGAGTAGTTGTCATGATTTTCTTTGAGGGATGTTTGGCCCTCGTCATCTTTCCTGCTTCACAGGCACCGCATAAGTGATCTTTCTTGAACTTGACACCCTCGATGCCTATGACATGCTTCTTCTTTGCAAGGGTGTGGAGGTTCCTCATGCCAGCATGCCCTAGCCTGCGATGCCAGAGCCAGCATTCTGAAGCTTTTGCTAGAAGACATACGGCAAGCTGTGGTCCTGCTGAGAAATCTACCACGTACAAATCATCTTTCCGATACCCTTCAAACACTAGAGACTTGTCAGATTCCATTAGAACAAGGCAATGATATTTTCCAAATATTACGATCATGTTCAAATCGCAAAGCATTGAGACAGACATTAAGTTGAAGCCAAGGGATTCAACAAGCATGACTTTATCCATGTGTTGATCCTTTGAGATTGCAACTCTACCTAGACCCAATACCTTACTTTTACCAGTGTCAGCAAATGTGATGTGACTCTTGTCGGATGGACGTAAGGTTGAGTCCATAAGAAGGCTTCTTTTGCCAGTCATGTGATTGGTACACCCACTATCAATAATCCATTCTGAATACGCTGGTGTCGTACCCTACAGTGCAGTTAGGGGGATAGGCTTCACGAAGAGAATTGTGAAGCAAAAACATTTGACAAACCAGTGGGTTATGAAAGCTTAGATCCAGATTAGGACTGATAGGGAGAGTAGCAAGCGATTCAGGAACGAAGTACATAGTAAGACCATTCGGGCATTTGATCTTGCGCCCTACAAGATGTTTAAGGTCCCCAGCAATAACGTCAGACGATTTTGGTTTTCTGCTGGAGACCTTTCCCTGCAAAAGTGAGTTAAGCTTTCTTAGCCACCCACATCTTCAAGGGTGGCTTAGAAGCAATAAGTCTAAGTGCAACATCTGAGAACTTTGGCTTTGGAGCCCTAGCAAAAAGTCTTGGAGGCGGACATTAGTACTCATAAGAATAAGCAGAATAGTTCTTGGTCTTATGAACATGGCGGTTCGATGAAGCGCGCTCATATTCATAGGCCTGAGTATGGTTTCCCTGCAAAACATTTGCGTTAGTGCGACTCAGGTGAGTCCTCTATCTGTATTTAGCCTTTGGACCATATGAAGCCTATGGTATGGGGTTTGTCTTCTTCACCTGTAGTGTCATGATGACATTCACAGGAAGATTTTCCAAACACTTTTTCGGCACCCAGATCTTCTTCATAGGCGGCCCATTCCTGCAGTTAGTACCAATATACCTGGCAAACACTTCACCATTCTGATTCTTAAACAGTTTATAGTTTGCATCAAAGGATTCATCAATGACAATGGGGTTAGCGCAAGTGAAGCCAGATAGATTGGATGGATCTGCTAAAGGTTCCTTTGCAGCAACCCATGTGGTTTTGGGGTACTGCTCAGGTTTCCAGTAAGAGCCATCAGCATTCATTTTCCTTACGAACCCAACACCCTCTTTCCTCAGGTTTCAGTTCAGAATCTGCCTTTTGAGGACATCACATAGTGTGTGATGCCCTTTAAGACTTTTGTACATCCCTGTTTCAAGCAATGTCTTCAACCTAGCATTCTCATCAGCAATAGCAGTGGTATCCTCAGCAGAGGGGTTAGTTACCACATCAACAGTTGAAGATATTGCAACAGTGGCAGCAGTAGAACATTCGGCAATAGAAGTAGCATTATCACGCTCAATGCATTTAAGACATGGTGGTTCAAATCCTTCCTGAGCGGAACTGATCTGTTCGGCGCTACGTGACTCGTTTTCCTTTTGAAGATCTTCATGAGCCGCTCTCAATTTCTCAAGATCTTGCTTCCTTTGAAGATAATCATAGGAAAGCTTTTCATGAGTTGTTGAGAGCGTTTCATGACGACTTTCAAGTTCCTCATACTTAACATGAAGATTTTTTATGTCTTGAATTAAGGACTCAGATCGAGTCATTTCAGCGCCTAATAGATCATTGCTTTTGTCTAACAGTTTTTGAATATGTTCCATAGCTTTCTGTTGTTCAGTTGCAATTTTAGCAAGTGTTTTGTAGCTGGGTCTGGAACCACAACCAGAGTCATCTTCACTAGATGTTTGATAGTGAGTAGTGCGTGTGTTTACCTTGTTACAGTGTGCCATGAAGCAGTAGGTAGGAGAGGAGTAATCCTTGTCATTTACATCGGTGTCGGTGATGAAGTCATTGTCTTCAGTGTTGAAGATGGACTTGGCAACGTATGCTGCAGCCAGACTTGCAACGCCAGAATCAGACTCCTCCTCAGACTCCACCTCCGCCTCATCAGAAGCGGACTCCTCTTCTGAATCCATTTCCTTGCCAACAAACGCACGTGCCTTGCCAGATGAGCTCTTCTTGTGTGATGAAGACTTTGAGGAAGACTTGGAAGAAGACTTTGAGTATTTCTTCTTCTTCTTGTCGTCAGAGTCATATTCCTTGCTCTTCTTCTTCTTTTTGTTCTCATTGTCCCACCGCGGACACTCAGAGATGAAGTGGCCAGTTTTCTTGCACTTGTGGCATGTTTTCTTCTTGTAGTCATGAGCAGAAGCTTCATCATTCCTTGAGCTTGATCGTGAAGACTTTCTGAAGCCTTTCTTCTTGGTGAATTTTTGGAACTTCTTCACAAGCATAGCAAGTTCCTTTCCAATGTCTTCAGGGTCATCAGAACTGCTGTCAGATTCTTCTTCAGATGAGGAGACAGCTTTTGCCTTCAAGGCACGAGTTCGCCCATAGTTGGGACCGTAAATATCTCTTTTCTCAGAAAGCTGAAACTCATGTGTGTTGAGCCTCTCAAGTATGTCAGATGGATCGAGTGTCTTGAAATCAGGACGTTCTTGAATCATCAGGGCTAGGGTGTCAAACGAACTGTCAAGTGATCTTAGGAGTGACTTGACGACTTCATGCTTGGTGATCTCAGTAGCGCCGAGGGCTTGAAGCTCATTTGTGATGTCAGTGAGTCGATCAAACGTGAGCTGGACATTCTCATTGTCATTTATCTTGAAGCGGTTGAAGAGGTTGCGAAGGACACTGATTCTCTGATCTCTCTGGGTTGAGACGCCTTCGTTGACCTTGGAGAGCCAGTCCCAGACTAGCTTAGATGTTTCCAATGCACTCACGCGGCCATACTGTCCTTTGGTCAGATGACCACAGATGATATTCTTGGCAGTAGAGTCCAGTTGAACGAACTTCTTGACGTCAGCGGCAGTGACACCTTCTCCAGCCTTGGGAACGCCGTTCTTGACAACATACCATAGGTCGACGTCAATGGCTTCGAGATGCATGTGCATCTTATTCTTCCAGTAGGGATATTCAGTTCCATCGAAGACTGGGCACGCAATGGAGACTTTAATTATCCCTCAGTCGACATAGCTAAAACTCCAGGTGGTTAAACCGAATCACACAGAACAAGGGAGTACCTTGCTCTGATACCAATTGAAAGTGCGTTATATCGACTAGAAGGGGGTGAATAGGCGATTTTTATGAAAGTCTTCAGAACGTGGAAGTTTCGAAGACAAACAATAGAAATAAACCTATTACCATGCAACGGAAGGTAGACTACACTAGGCAAACCATAGTCAAGTATTCAATGAAGTGAAAGCACAATGACTAATAGCAGCTAGGTAGTGAGGATCAGGTAGGAAGATATTATGAAGCCAAACAGAACATGCAGTCACTCAGTGAAGACAAAAGATAGTGCAATCATACAATGACTTCACAAGGACCAACAGTAAGTAAAGGGAAGGATGAAACCAGTGACTCGTTGAAGACAATGATTTGTTGGACCAGTTCTAGTTGCTGTGACAACTGTACGTCTGGTTGGGGCGGCTAGGTATTTAAACCTGAGGACACACAATCCCGGACACCCAGTCCTGAACACGCAGCTCAGGACACCCAGTCCTCACCGTATTCCCCTTGAGCTAAGGTCACACAGACCTTGCCCAATCACTCTGGTAAGTCTTCAAGGTAGACTCCCAAACCTTCACAGACTTCGTTCACCGGCGATCCACAATGTCTCTTGGATGCTTAGAACGCGACGCCTAACCGGCTGGAAGATTCACAGTCCTCAAGTGTAATAAGTCTTCAGATCACACAGACAAGAAGACTTAAGTGATGCCTAACTCTCTTTGGCTCTGGGTGGTTAGGGCTTTATCCTCGCAAGGAATTCTCTCTCAAAGGCTTCGAGGTGGGTTGCTCTCAAACGACAAAAGCCATGCACTAACTCTGAGCAGCCAACCGTTTATGGTTGTAGGGGGTGGGCTATTTATAGCCACTAGGCAACCCGACCTGATTTGTCCGAAATGACCCTGGGTCACTAAGGAACTGACATGTGCTCCAACGGTATTTCAAACTCACACGGCAACTTTACTTGGGCTACAAGCAAAGCTGACTTGTCCGACTCTGGACAAGATTCGCTCTCATAGTCTTCACTCGAAGACATAGGATTTGGTTAAGCATCACTTAAGTATTCTTGACTAGTTCTCTTGGACCCCACTTAATAGTACGGTGGTTCCTATGACTCAACAAAGAAGAAAAAGAACTACGAAAGATCTAAGTCTTCGAGTTCCATAGGCTTCAAGCGATGTCTTCTCTTGTCATAGTCTTCGATGTGAATATCTTCATATACCACCTTTGACATCAATGTCTTCATATATTTTTAGGGGTCATCTCTGGTAGGAAAATCGAATCAATGAGGGACTTCTACCTGTGTTGTCCTGCAATGCTCACAAACACATTAGTCCCTCAACTAGGTTTGTCGTCAATACTCCAAAACCAACTAGGGGTGGCACTAGATGCACTTATAGATCGTCATGGCTCACGTCACGAGAGCCTCGTGAGGTTTGCCTCACCTTCATATCTCCGCTCCTCGTGTGCCTGCCCGAGTAGGCCACTCTAGAGGAGGTCTCGTGTCGTCCGCCTCATGAGTCTTGGCTCCTCGCGAGGGTCTTGGATGCCTTGTTGATGAGGATGGGCCGTACGGCCTGCTGGCTTAGCCACGCCGCGGGCCGCAGGCAGACATGTTTGGGGACCCCCGTTCCCAGAACGCCGACAGGCATGGCATGGGCTAATTGATGTCGACCCCTAAAAATGCGAAGAACAAGAATTGGCTACCCCAAGACTCTACATTTTTGGTTTAGTGATCAAAGATCACATTGAGTCCCTTAGGAAAGCCAATACTATTAAAAGGGGATGATGTATTATTGATGAGGTTGTTGCTCAAAGTGCTTAGTGATATTGCTCCAAAAACCCTCCATCACTTTCCCCAAAACACATATGTCCAAACCCTAATTCATCATTTCGGTCCCACTGATACAATCCACTCTGAACCCACCGATATGATCATTCTATTGCCACAACCAAAAATCTAACAATTCGGTCTGACCGAAATGGTTCTCGGTCCCAATGAGACGGCCTTGCCAAGCTTCTATCATGAAGTCGTTTCATTTCGGAATCACCGAGATGAATCAATCTGAATTACTGAGACGTGGATTTTCCCTAGCCATTGCACTTCGGTCCCACCGAGTTGGTACAATCAGTCTCACCGAAAAGCCTAACTGTCAAGTCTTTTGCACTAGTTGGTCTCACTGAGATTCTCATATCGGTGCCACTAAGTTGCGTCAAAAGCTTGTAAGGGTTGGATTTTTGGTGCTGCCTATTTATTCCCCCCACACACACCACCACCACTTACTCTAAAACAGAGTCACCAGGATGAAACACAACTTCCACCATTCATTTTCTGAGAAAGAACCACCTACTCATGTGTTGAGATCAAGAGATTCCATCATTTGAACCTTTATTTCTAGCCTCTTCAAGTTGCTTTCCACTCCAATCCTTCTCCTACCCAAGCCAAATCTATGAGAGAGAGATTGAGTGTTGAGGAGACTATAATTTGAAGCACAAGAGCAAGGACTTCATCACCAACACAACATCTATTACCTTTTGGAGAGTGGTGTCTCCTAGGTTGGTTAGGTGTCAGTTGGGAGCCTCCAACATCATGTGGAGTTGAACCAAGGAGTTCGTAAGGGCAAGGAGATCCCTACTTCCTGAAGATCTACCCGAGTGAGGCTAGTCCTTCGTGGACGGAAGCCACGGTTGAATAGACAAGGTTGCTTCCTCATGGACCCTTCGTGGGTGGAGCCCTACGTGGACTCAGGAAACCATTACCCTTAGTGGGTTGAAGTCTCCATAAATGTGGACGTATGATAGCACCACCTATCGGAACCATGCCAAAAATCACCGTGTCATCATTGCATTTGAAATCTCCAAACCCCTCCTTTACTTACATGTGCAATGTTTTACTTTTTGTTGCTATACTCTTAGAATTGCATGCGTAGGGTGATACTTGACTTGCTAGATTTGCTAGAATCTGTCCACAACTAAAATTGGGAAAAGGTTAGATTTTTTATTTGGTCAAGTAGTCTAATCACCCCTGCCCTCTAGACATACTTTCAATCCTCACTACAAAAAAAAGACACATCCGTGACATTTTGGGCCGAACGAATTTTTTTGTCATACATATGACACTTCTATGACGATAATTGTGACAAAACCCGATATCATCATAGATGTGGTGGGCTCCTACTTCTATGACAAAAAATCATGACAGAAAATGGGCTTTTTTTCCTGGGCGGGCCGGAGACGCAGCTGCATGACATTCTTTGGGCCGTCCATGACGGAAAAAACCATGGTAGAAGCGAGGGGGAGGAAAATTTCGGGGAGTTCTCGGTTACAGTGGGAGGTCGGGGGCCGAGCGATGCGCGTTTCTCTCGTACACGTACGCGTGTGTGTGCGAGGCGTTGGCTCTAACTGAACCCGACCGAGGCATTGGGCTCTAACTGAACCCGAGCGATTGCACTACAGGCTACGCGTTACTGAACCCGAGCGATCGATCGATGGCTATTAACTAAACCCGATCGAGCGATTCCTTCACTACTGCTGCTAACTGAAGCCGATCGATGCTGCCTCTGGATGAACAGTGAGTGTTGGGGGGGGGGGGGGTTGGATGAACAGTTCCCAATGGGGGTGGATGAACAGGACCACGTGGTGTTGCCTCTGGATGAACAGGACCCCGATCGATCGAGCCGGTTGGGGCTGGATGAACAGGACCCCGTGAAGGGCTGGATGAACAGGACCACCCCGTGGAGGGCAGGATGAACAGTAGCCCCTGGAGGGGTGGTTGAACAGGAACCCGTGGAGAGTGTCGGATTTCGGGTTCCGGCAGACCCTTGAGGTTCGAACACTGGGGTGCGCGCGGAGATTTCGCCTCCTACCTACCTGCACCCCTCCGCCTCGCTAAGATCTAAACTACGGAAAGAACAACACAAGAGACACAGGGTTTATACTGGTTCGGGCCACCGTTGGGGTGTAATACCCTACCCCAGTGTGTGGTGTGGTGGATTGCCTCTTGGGTTGATGATGATGAACAATACAAGGAAGAACAACCTCGCAAGGGTCTGTTCTTGGCTGGTGGATGAACTGTTGGGTGGAGTTCAGTCACCCTTCTCTCTCTCTCTCTCTTTGATCGAACCCCTCTCTAAAGAACCTCCTCTCCAGAAAAACCCCTCCGCTATGTGGGTGGCTGGTCCTATTTATAGGGGCCCTGGTCCTCTTCCCAAATATCGAGCGGGAAGAGAGCCAACAATGGCGGGCTAATTTGAAGGGGGACAGCCAGTACTAGCTACCCTGACAAAAGTAGTCTTCGCCTACGCAAAGCTCTGGTGGTGACGCCGTCTTGGGCTCCACAATGACCTCCGTCTTGTAGTCCTTCTGGTCTTGGTCTTGTTGCACCGAAATGGCAACCTTTGCCTGATGCCTCGGTACTCCGCGGCTGCTGTCAGGACCCCGACTCAATGCCATATCGATCTAGCATGTAACACCTCATATCACTTTGCGGCCTCACGCACGGTATTCCCACGGGTGTCGCCTTACCTTTGCCCGGGACCGTTTGCGCCTTTTGGCACACGTATATGATAGTGTCGCTAGCATCCATATGATAAGGAGCCCGGGCTGACATGGCTAGTCGTAAACCCAAAGTGGCACAAACTTACAGGGACAGGCATCCATGACCCAGCATCGAACGTGTCGGTCAACAGCGAGTGAATCCAGGCTGTAGCACTGGGCTAGCAGGACTCCGGTGAACCGGGCTATAGCAGGCTAACAGGACTCCGGTATTCATCGCATGACATTTCCCCAAAGGGACAGACACAGGAACAAAGAAGGACACATGCCGGCCAGCCTAAGTGTTCCGGAGCAGTAGCAAGCTACCATGGCTCAGTGGAAACACTAGGAGACATTTCCCGGTAAGAGAGGCTACTAAGGATAAACAACTAGGTTGTCAGATCCCACACATACCAAGCATTTCAATAACATACACACAATATGCTCGATATGTGCAGATACAACATGGCATCACAACATGACTCTACGACTCAAATATTTATTCAATAGGCTCCGAGGAGCGAGATATTACAAACAGGGGTCTCACGACCCAACATTCAGAGCATACAAGTCGAAGCACAAGCGGAAGCTATCATGTTTGAGTACAGACATCTATAAATGAAAAAGGCTGAGAAGCCTGACTATCTACCAGATCCTGCCGAGGCACAAGATCGTAGCTGAGGTAACAAGCTAAACGTCGAAGTCCACGCAGTACTACTAGCGAGACCGAAGTCTCTCTGCAAAAACATAAAATAGGCAAACGTGAGTACAAATGTACCCAGCAAGACTTACATCAGAACTAACTACATATGCATCATTATCAACAAAGGGGATGGTGGGGTTTAACTGCAGCAAGCCAGCTTTGACTCGGTGGCTAACCTAAACTACGACTGCAAGTAACTCTTTTGAGGTGGCGCACACGAGTCCACATATTCACCGTATCAATACACCACTATGGATCCACTCCCGTCTCCCTACGAGAATGCCATCCATAGCACTCACGCTTATCTTGCGTATTTTAGAGTATCCACTTTCACTTGTCTATGAACTGATATAAGCAACCCAGAAGTCCTTTTCCGCGGACACGGCTATTCGAATAGATGATGTTAACCCTGCAGGGGTGTACTTCTTCACACACGCTCTCACCACTTACCGCCGTTTACACGACATGTACTCGGCAACCTTCAAGCGGAAGCCCAACGTGGGTGTCGGCCACGGCCTGCCCAAACAATCGAGTCTCTAGTCCAGGTTTATCGCCTATTCGGGTTCCATCCATGAGGAGATCCAGCCGGAGTTTCGCTCACAGCCCCAAACGATGTGAACAGGGTTCCGTGACACCAAACGGGCGCCCGGTTTACCCGGCCACGTGCCTACCGCATCACAGCCCACCCCTACGGTCAGCGCTGCGCACGGCCTCTAGCATACTACAAACACCAGAAACTACTTGCAACTCCTGGACAGAGGACAAGGGTGATTAAGAAGCCGAGAGGGTCCATTGGTTTCGGGCCCAATGTGTGGTAGTAGCTGAATCATGGATCACAAACACAGAACTCAGTTCCTGAGGACGGCTGCAATGAGACAACCCACCATGTACTCCTACATGGCCTCTCACCGCTACCTTTACCAAATCGTATTCACACACTTAGCTCACACACAGTAGGACATGTTCACACACCTCTGATTCATCCCCGATGAATCAGACCTGACTCAACTCTAAGCAGTAGCAGGCATGACAAACAAACATGAATGAGTAGGCACAACAGGGCTCAAACAACTCCTACTCATGCTAGTGGGTTTCATCTATTTACTGTGGCAATGACAGGTCATGCAGAGGATAAAGGGGTTCAGCTACCGCAGCAAGTAACAGATGAATCGGTGTTGTCCTAATGCATTAAAGAGAGCGGGAGCGAGAGAGTAGGATTGTATCGGAATGAACAAGGGGGTTTTGCTTGCCTGGCACTTCTGAAGATAACATTGAGTCTTCATCAGTGTCAACGATCACAACGTCGGAACATCGTCTACCGGGAGGGAACAGATACCGGCAACAAAGAAGAAATACAATCAATGCAATGCACAATATGATGCATGCTCATGACATGGCAATATGAATGTGTTTTGAGCTAATGCAACTAGCAACAGATTAAATGAAGTTGGTTTGAATACAAGATTCAAATTCAAACTCCATATGTGATTATTCAAATGCCATTAATTGATTTGTGCTAAACAGCAGCTATAAGTTGTTCTAACATGCATGAAAATGGTACAGATGGATTCCTTGAATTTTTCTGATAATTTTTCATATATAAATTATTTAATTTGGAGTTACGGTTGAATTTCTATGATTTATTGAAGTTTTAAACATTTTCTGAAATTCCTGAAATAATAATAAATCCAGAAATGATTTATGGCGTCAGCACCACGTCACGGTGACGCCAGCAGGGTCAACTGGGCTGGCTCGGGTCAAACCTGACGTGTGGGGTCCACACGTCAGTGACACAGGTTAGACAGGGGGGTTAGTTTAGTTTAATTAAAGATTAGGGGCACTAGGGCCCACATGTCAGTGTCAGGGGGTTAGATTAGGTGGTGATTAGCATTAAGCTAATCACCTGATGGCGGGGTCCACCTATCATGGACCCAGGGGAGGTCAAACCCCTGGTCAGTAGGGTCAATCCCGCCGGCGTCTCGACGCCGGCGAGGCCCGGGACGGTGGCGGCCGTCGGAAACACGCTACAGGGCACGGGCGAGGCCGTGCTTGGGCTCGTTGGAGAGCCCTTGCTCCCGCGCGTCGAACGGTGCGGTTGCTGGGTCGTGGGAAGGCCGGAGCTGACGACGGCGAGCTCCAAGGTGGCGGCCGGAGTTCGGGTGGCCACGGGTTAGCTGCTGCGGCATGCAAACGGGAGGGGGCTTGCGCTAGGAATGCTCTACGGAACGTTGCGAACGCGTTAGGCTCGCCGGGGTGACCAAATGGTCACCGGAGCTACGTCGATGACGAGCTCGGGCGGCGGCGTGCTACGGGCATCCAGGGGCGATGCCTACGGCGATCAAAAGAAGCGGGGAAGAGGGGGAAATGGTGGAGGAGCTCACGGGGGGTCGGTTGGAGCAGACGGCGAGCTCGGGGAGGCGGCGAAGACGGCGAATCGACAGACGGTGTTCGGCGGCCGTGCGTGGAGAAGACGGGTCGCTGGCGAGGCAGCAGGGCATCCGACGATGCGTGTCTCAACGGAGAGGTAGCAGGGGACTAGGCGGAGCCGATGGACTCTCTAGTAGGGCGAAACGACGGCGGTGGCTGCGGTGGTAGTGGACGGCGGCGGCGGCAGCGGTCGGGCGAGAGGGGGAGAGATCCAGGGAAGGGGGTGAGAGCGCGGGAGAGTGAGGGAGAGAGGCAGGGAGGTGAGTGGCGCCATCTAGACGCGTCGGGGCGCCTCGGTGGCAAGCAGGAGGTGGCCAAGGCGGCGTCGGCGCCCGCCACCGAGCTGCTTCGGTGCGAGGGGAGGAAGACGACAGGGGGGGGGTAGCGGTGGCGGGCTGGGCCGTGCTGCTGGGCCAGGTGGGCTACCAGGTGAGCGCCAGGTAATATCTTCTGCTCTCTCTCTCTCTTATTTCTATTTAATTCTGTTTTCTATTTTCTATAGTTTGTTTTGATTTGATTTAAAATATCAAATCATTTTATAAAATCCTGGAAACAATTATGGGTGCTTTCTGAATTATTTCAGTGACCCTTAACAATTTCCAACATTTATTTGAACATTTAAATTATTTATAGTATTTAAATGCCCAAGGTCAAATACAATAGGATTTAATTCAAAAATCCAGAATGGCCTAGAAATATGTGCATCATTGATGGCAGGGGTTTTCACCTTTAACAAAAATAATGAACTTTTCTAAAGGGCATTCTGGGTTTATTGAAAATATTTTTATTTTGATCCTAATTGCATTTTATTTAGTGCTAGGGTTTGTCATCCCCATTTCAAGTTTCATGAATTTTAAACATGATGCATGAATGCCTTAATGTAACTAATGACAAACAAATTCTAGGGCTATGACAACTCACCCCCACTAAACAAAAATCTCGTCCCGAGATTCAAGCGTAGGGTAAGGTGAAGGGGGAACGCAAACTAGCACAATCTTCACGATCCAGGTTGCACTTCAACTGAACGTTGATTCATTCACCATCATTGTCTCGAAGTCTTGCTCTGAGAACTCCAACTATCATGACAACGAGAGGAAGGAAAGACCCCAAAAGAATCGTTCTTCTAGAAGGTCGAACAACTCAGGATCAACTCATGGGATGAGACATTGTCACAGCTCTCGAGCTGAGACACGAAGCATACATCTGAGGAAATGGAGTGAGACAGATGACGAGGGCTCACTAGGTAGACAACAATTCCACACCTAAGAAGGTGGTAAACGATTGTCAACGTAGCGAGGAGTTGAGTTGCCATGATACCACAACGAAACATCCTGGAGGAGGGTGATTCGTAGATTATCCCTTAAGTGGCAAAAAGAATTACCTTTGATTCAAAGATCATTGAAACTCTTTATACCAGCCTAAGGCAATTCTCGAGCGATCGTTTGGAGGGGGTCGGTAGAATGGCATACTCGGACTTGGATGATGTGGATTACCTTGTTGAAGTCAACGTAATGGATGAATTTGCTTATCACCGGAAATGGAAGAGACCCATGGTAGAATGGCCCATTGGCGGTGCAAGCTGGGAACAAAATGCAAATGCTGGGAATGATTCTAGTAACTGGGGAGAGGCTCAACAATAGAGAGTTATTCCACTATTGGAATGGTTATAGCATAACCGAGGAAATCTGGGGCAATCCCAGTTAGTACCGATGATAACACGTAGCGCTTGTGCGTGCTCTCAAGAACTTGAGCATTTCCATAATCATCAAGGTTTCACCAACATCCATGTCAAAGGTGCTGACCACACAACATACTACCATGATAAATAGCGATGGACGATGCAGATGCAAAGGAGGATAACACTTTCTTGGATTTCACCTTAGCGAAGCCAAGGGAACGAAATCTAGATGATCGGCCGAGAGACATTTAGCACTCCGCTTCTAATGTTCTCCTTGATGTGCTAGCGTAATCCACCCATAGATATGGTTTGATATCTAGAACATCAAGTAAAAAGGTCGGACTTCGGGATCTCAAAAATCATAAGGCACAACTAGGGAGTAAATCCTACGAAGTCCTTATGGGAAGGTGGCCAACATTTTTAATCAAGATACTACAATAATAGGTCTTCCGGCTAGGTGGGTTGGCCACGACATCCACTTTACCGGTTATCAAGGGACCAGTATTATAGTTCTTGGGAAATGTTCCAACCATCAAGTCTGCCTGAGATTCAGATCTGGTTGGTGTCAGGATATTCCAGACTCATCGAGTCTGGGGAGAAAAACGAAAGTTTGCAACACAAATCGACGAGATGATGTTGCGAGATTCTCGGGAATGAACTACGATAGCAAGCTCCAAAACATGAGTTGGTTCTGGTACAAACATGTGAACACGTTGTCCCAGACAAGCATGACCACGTGGTAGTCTTACAATAAAACACTACCGAGTTCAGGTTGGGAACCATCATCGAGGGTATCGAAGTTCTGTACAAATCCGTCTGGTACCTTCGGGACTAGCACTTAGAACTTATTAACCTTGAACAAATCAATCAGTGGCTTGGTGTGCTAGGGACACATATAGAATAGAGGTTGCAAGTCTCCGAACCACAGAATACTTCGCACGTATGCATGACTGATTTGGGATGATTCCAAAGGAAACAACATTGACTTTCTCGAAACCACGGCGGCAACTTGCATCAAATGCACATGAACTGGAGGAAGTCACTTCTTACGTCCGAACATTTGCTTCATGAGCTAGCATGAACAAATGCTTTCAAAAGTTTCCAACACTAGCTTAATGTTCAGCAAAATTATGGAGAAGACAAGGATGTTGTCGATGGGCTCAACAACAATTCATCCAGATTCCCATGGAGATGGAATTCCATAACTATGTGAACAAGGTGATAGTATTGGTCAGACCAAAGAATATAATGGTGTATGCTCGAGGAAAAACCACGAGTAAGACAACATTACGAACATCGTTGGTTCTGACTTGATTGGATGATAGCCCATACTCAAATCAAAGGATTGATAAGACAATAGGTCCAGCAACTGATCACAGGGACCAATCGATGAAGATATCATCTTTCTGCAACACACACCACACAAGAATATCCCTTTGGAACGAACTAAGTCAGGCAAGCTTTTATCTTCCAACTCTCCAAGTTGTTGTCTAGCTTAACCAACTAGCTCAGGGATATCCAACACAGATTCTTAGAGAGAAGGTGGTTCACAAGAAACCAACTTGATCACGAGCTCAACATAACAGTCAGGGGACAACCTGGCAATACTTCCAAGAAGATATTCGGAAAATCACGAACCACCGGTAAGTTACTAAGCTCGAGAACAATCTTGCTTTTGAGGGCAAGACGATATGATCAAATGAGCGAGGACTTGACAAAATCCTAACTCATCAATCGAAATGTGCACCAGGAAGATGGACAAGGTAGCACGATCAATCTTAGAATGATGATTCAAGAACAAACACGTTAAGAATGAGGTTATTGTCCATTTAACTACCAAGCAACAAGGTTGCTAGGAGTATTGATTTCACACATCACGATTCACTTGTCGACATTCCAGTTATAACCACACGGAACCGAGGAATGAGTAATGATGGCGAGAAGTATCACTGTACCAAGAGTTCATAGGATGGTGTGCAATTCCCATAACAATCCCGGTATAAAAGATGGTAATACTCCAAGGTAGAACAGAGCAAAAGCTGGATTAGCAATTTGTTCTGCGGAGCACAACTTCTTTGACCCAATCCTGGATATGGAAGAGGTACTGGAGTTTATTTCTCCTAGTCATTCTGGAATAGAATGGCTTGACGGACCACAAGAATAATAAGCATTGATAACACGAATGCACAATTACTCCTGACTATCAATTGATAGACGAGGGCCAGAAAACAACTAAAGAGGGACAACTCAAAAGAACATATGATTTTCTGAGTTGTGGATGCATGGACTAGCATGTCGAACTAATTCAACATATTTCCTCCGGATAACCCATGCAGAAAGGTTGAGCTGGCAGAGTCACAATATAGCATGGAGAACTCATCGAGAGCACTCTTGTTGTCATCTTTTGGTTCAGAAGAACTCCTGCCAAGAATGGTTCATGGTAATTGGAAGAAGAATGTACCACGAACCTCGAGAACTATCGCAAAGGTTACTAATATCCTAAAGGAACTGGCAAACACTATCAACATGAGGTAAGTAGAGTGAATCTCGGGTTCAAAACCCAGGAGTAGAATACCTACTACTAAGTAGCATCACGGAATGCTTTCGAGAATAAAAGCCAGAATCATCACACTAGGACACAAATCATGGCTAGACCACTAGATGATCCCCTGAGACACCTAGGGTCATAATAATAATTCCAACATAAATGTCAAGGCAATAGAATACCTCAACTCAACAATTAGTGTGATTGAGCTGGCATAAAGGAACATCGAAACCAGAGGGAAAGGATTTTGCAAATGCATCAGACTATTTAGAAACCTGGGATGACTCGGACAGCATAACGGCTGTAAATGCTCAGAAAAGATTTGAGACATACTACAAAATGGTGGCATAACCACTCAGAAGCACAATATCAAGGTTCCGAGATCAACAATTAACATACGGAAGTAGTAGGAATTGAACTGAGACTTAAATCCAACAATCTTATAAGTCTACTGATTAGTAACACGTGATCCTAATAGAAAGAAGAGATAGCCTAGTTCTTAATCCCCGTAGAAGAGAAGACGATGACTCAGATCAGAAGGCCATGAGGTATAAGGAGTAAAAAGAGCCTTACGTTCCAACCCACAATCAATTCCCTTATATAACTAAAGAATTTCTAGACTCAACTTCGACCAGTTTGGCTTGGTAATCCTACAGGCAGTCAAGCTTTGATACCAATGCTGTCAGGACCCTGACTCAATGCCATATCGATCTAGCATGTAACACCTCATATCACTTTGCGGCCTCACGCACGGTATTCCCATGGGTGTCGCCTTACCTTTGCCCGGGACCGTTTGCGCCTTTTGGCACACGTATATGATAGTGTCGCTAGCATCCATATGATAAGGAGCCCGGGCTGACATGGCTAGTCGTAAACCCAAAGTGGCACAAACTTACAGGGACAGGCATCCATGACCCAGCATCGAACGTGTCGGTCAACAGCGAGTGAATCTAGGCTGTAGCACTGGGCTAGCAGGACTCCGGTGAACCGGGCTGTAGCAGGCTAACAGGACTCCGGTATTCATCGCGTGACATTTCCCCGAAGGGACAGACACAGGAACTAAGAAGGACACATGCCGGCCAGCCTAAGTGTTCCGGAGCAGTAGCAAGCTACCATGGCTCAGTGGAAACACTAGGAGACATTTCCCGGTAAGAGAGGCTACTAAGGATAAACAACTAGGTTGTCAGATCCCACACATACCAAGCATTTCAATAACATACACACAATATGCTCGATATGTGCAGATACAACATGGCATCACAACATGACTCTACGACTCAAATATTTATTCAATAGGCTCTGAGGAGCGAGATATTACAAACAGGGGTCTCACGACCCAACATTCAGAGCATACAAGTCGAAGCACAAGCGGAAGCTATCATGTCTGAGTACAGACATCTATAAATGAAAAAGGCTGAGAAGCCTGACTATCTACCAGATCCTGCCGAGGCACAAGATCGTAGCTGAGGTAACAAGCTAAACGTCGAAGTCCACGCGGAACTACTAGCGAGACCGAAGTCTCTCTGCAAAAACATAAAATAGGCAAACGTGAGTACAAATGTACCCAGCAAGACTTACATCAGAACTAACTACATATGCATCATTATCAACAAAGGGGATGGTGGGGTTTAACTGCAGCAAGCCAGCTTTGACTCGGTGGCTAACCTAAACTACGACTGCAAGTAACTCTTTTGAGGTGGCGCACACGAGTCCACATATTCACCATATCAATACACCACTATGGATCCACTCCCGTCTCCCTACGAGAATGCCATCCATAGCACTCACGCTTATCTTGTGTATTTTAGAGTATCCACTTTCACTTGTCTATGAACTGATATAAGCAACCCAGAAGTCCTTTTCCGCAGACACGGCTATTCGAATAGATGATCTTAACCCTGCAGGGGTGTACTTCTTCACACACGCTCTCACCACTTACCGCCGTTTACACGACATGTACTCGACAACCTTCAAGCGGAAGCCCAACGTGGGTGTCGGCCACGGCCTGCCCAAACACTCGAGTCTCTAGTCCAGGTTTATCGCCTATTTGGGTTCCATCCATGAGGAGATCCGGCCGGAGTTTCGCTCACAGCCCCAAATGATGTGAACAGGGTTCCGTGACACCAAACGGGCGCCCGGTTTACCTGGCCACGTGCCTACCGCATCACAGCCCACCCCTACAGTCAGCGCTGCGCACGGCCTCCAGCATACTACAAACACCAGAAACTACTTGCAACTCCTGGACAGAGGACAAGGGTGATTAAGAAGCCGAGAGGGTCCATTGGTTTCGGGCCCAATGCGTGGTAGTAGCTAAATCATGGATCACAAACACAGAACTCAGTTCCTGAGGACAGCTGCAATGAGACAACCCACCATGTACTCCTACATGGCCTCTCACCGCTACCTTTACCAAATCGTATTCACACACTTAGCTCACACACAGTAGGACATGTTCACACACCTCTGATTCATCCCCGATGAATCAGACCTGACTCAACTCTAAGCAGTAGCAGGCATGACAAACAAACATGAATGAGTAGGAACAACAGGGCTCAAACAACTCCTACTCATGCTAGTGGGTTTCATCTATTTACTTTGGCAATGACAGGTCATGCAGAGGATAAAGGGGTTCAGCTACCGCAGCAAGTAACAGATGAATCGGTGTTGTCCTAATGCAGTAAAGAGAGCAGGAGCGAGAGAGTGGGATTTTATCGGAATGAACAAGGGGGTTTTGCTTGCCTGGCACTTCTGAAGATAACATTGAGTCTTCATCAGTGTCAACGATCACAATGTCGGAACATCGTCTACCGGGAGGGAACAGATACCGGCAACAAAGAAGAAATACAATCAATGCAATGCACAATATGATGCATGCTCATGACATGGCAATATGAATGTGTTTTGAGCTAATGCAACTAGCAACAGATTAAATGAAGTTGGTTTGAATACAAGATTCAAATTCAAACTCCATATGTGATTATTCAAATGCCATTTAATTGATTTGTGCTAAACAGCAGCTATAAGTTGTTCTAACATGCATGAAAATGGTACAGATGGATTCCTTGAATTTTTCTGATAATTTTTCATATATAATTATTTAATTTGGAGTTACGGTTGAATTTCTATGATTTTTAGAAGTTTTAAACATTTTCTGAATTCCTGAATAATATAAATCCAGAAATGATTTATGGCGTCAGCACCACGTCACGGTGACGTCAGCAGGGTCAACTGGGCTGGCTCGGGTCAAACCTGACGTGTGGGGTCCACACGTCAGTGACACAGGTTAGACAGGGGGGTTAGTTTAGTTTAATTAAAGATTAGGGGCACTAGGGCCCACATGTCAGTGTCAGGGGGTTAGATTAGGTGGTGATTAGCATTAAGCTAATCACCTGATGGCGGGGTCCACCTGTCATGGACCCAGGGGAGGTCAAACCCCTGGTCAGTAGGGTCAATCCCGCCGGCGTCTCGACGCCGGCGAGGCCCGGGACGGTGGCGGCCGTCGGAAACACGCTACAGGGCACGGGCGAGGCCGTGCTTGGGCTCGTTGGAGAGCCCTTGCTCCCGCGCGTCGAACGGTGCGGTTGCTGGGTCGTGGGGAGGCCGGAGCTGACGACGGCGAGCTCCAAGGCGGCGGCCGGAGTTCGGGTGGCCACGGGTTAGCTGCCGCGGCATGCAAACGGGAGGGGGCTTGCGCTAGGAATGCTCTACGGAACGCTGCGAACGCGTTAGGCTCGCCGGGGTGACCAAATGGTCACCGGAGCTACGTCGACGACGAGCTCGGGCGGCGGCGTGCTACGGGCATCCAGGGGCGATGCCTACAGCGATCAAAAGAAGCGGGGAAGAGGGGGAAACGGTGGAGGAGCTCACGGGGGGTCGGTTGGAGCAGACGGCGAGCTCGGGGAGGCGGCGAAGACGGCGAATCGACAGACGGTGTCCGGCGGCCGTGTGTGGAGAAGACGGGTCGCTGGCGAGGCAGCAGGGCATCCGACGACGCGTGTCTCAACGGAGAGGTAGCAGGGGACTAGGCGGAGCCGATGGACTCTCTAGTAGGGCGAAACGACGGCGGTGGCTGCGGTGGTAGTGGACGGCGGCGGCGGCAGCGGTCGGGCGAGAGAGGGAGAGATCCAGGGAAGGGGGTGAGAGCGCGGGAGAGTGAGGGAGAGAGGCAGGGAGGTGAGTGGCGCCATCTAGACGCGTCGGGGCGCCTCGGTGGCAAGCAGGAGGTGGCCAGGGCGGCGTCGGCGCCCGCCACCGAGCTGCTTCGGTGCGAGGGGAGGAAGACGACAGGGGGGGGGGGTAGCGGTGGCGGGCTGGGCCGTGCTGCTGGGCCAGGTGGGCTACCAGGTGAGCGCCAGGTAAGATCTTCTGCTCTCTCTCTCTTATTTCTATTTAATTCTGTTTTCTATTTTCTGTAGTTTGTTTTGATTTGATTTAAAATATCAAATCATTTTATAAAATCCTGGAAACAATTATGGGTGCTTTCTGAATTATTTCAGTGACCCTTAACAATTTCCAACATTTATTTGAACATTTAAATTATTTATAGTATTTAAATGCCCAAGGTCAAATACAATAGGATTTAATTCAAAAATCCAGAATGGCCTAGAAATATGTGCATCATTGATGGCAGGGGTTTCACCTTTAACAAAAATAATGAACTTTTCTAAAGGGCATTCTGGGTTTATTGAAAATATTTTTATTTTGATCCTAATTGCATTTTATTTAGTGCTAGGGTTTGTCATCCCCGTTTCAAGTTTCATGAATTTTAAACATGATGCATGAATGCCTTAATGCAACTAATGACAAACAAATTCTAGGGCTGTGACAGCTGCGCTTGCCCCCTTTGCACCAAAGAGGAAAGGAGGACACTGCGTGGGCTGGCACCCGCCTGGCGCCCTTGGTCTTCATGGCTTGCATCACGGGCACCTCGTGAGGTACCCCGCCTTGGTCTCTCCGCCTCCTCGTGAGCCAGCCTGATGAGGCCGTGCCTGAGGAAGCTTCGCGTCGTCCGCCCCACGAGGCTTGGCCCCTCGCGATGGTCTTGGGTTTGTGTTGGTGAAGATGGGCCGTGCTGGGCCCCCCTTTGAGCCACGCCGCAGGCCGCAGGCAGGCAAGTCTGGGGACCCCCGTTCCCAGAATGCCGACAGTAGCCCCCGGGCCCAAGGCGCGCCTGGACTTGGCCGTGCAGGGAGGCGGAAGGGCAAGAGTGAAGCGCCGTGGGCCCTAACAGCCTGCGGCCTTGGACGCCGCGTGGCGGTTGATTGGACGTGGGCGGCACTGTCCCCCCACGCCCTCCTTATTTTGCGCCATGCTAGGTGGACCCGTAGTCGTACACAGCCGTTCCCCTTTCTGTTGCTCGAGCGCCCCCTGTCCTTCCTCCGCTCGAACTCTGGTTTCTGTTTTCAACCCAATCTTGAACCTTCCCCCCTTTCCCATCGCCATGGCTCCGATGAAGAAGGGAAGAGGGAAGAAACCCGTGTCTCCGCCTTGCCCGCCGCCGTTGGCGGCCCCCGCCGAGGGCTTGGGCAAGGTCAGCTCGGCTCTGGCCACCATCTTCAATGAATGCGGGAGGACAACGGCCTGGCCCGCGTCCCACTTCTCCATCGACAGGATAGTCACCGAGGTCCCGTATTTTGCCGACGCCCTGTGGGCTGGTCTGGTTCCTCCCTTTTCTGATTTCTTCAATGTCGTGCTTTCCCACTATCAGATCCACATGATGCATCTGGGTCCTGAATCCATCACTCTCCTTTCGGTCTTCGCCTTTGTTTGCGAGGCTATGATGGGCATCCTTCCTTCGGTTGCCTTGCTGCGCCACTTCTTCTCGCTATGCTTTGTTGACCCTACCCAATGCTGGGCGTGTGTGAGCTTCGTTGCCGTGTCTGAGACGGCGGCCTCTAGGATTGACTTCAAGCTCCCTCCGCCCGCGGCTGGGTTCCGCGAGCGGTGGCTGTATGTGGATGCTGGGGTGCCCAGCCCCCTGCTGTCGGAGCCAACTTCGCCTGCTGTCCCTAATTCGGGCTAGGGCTAGGAGACGCTTGAGAGCCCCCGGCTCGTCTTCATCTGGCACCGCTTCGCGTTCTTGAGGTCGATTGGCGTGACAGCGCCCAAGGTGGTGAAGGAGTTCCTGCTACACCGCGTTGCTCCTCTCCAACGCCACTCCCGCCGGATGTGGGCCTTCAGCGGGCGCGATGATCGTATGAGGCTCCAGGAAGAGGACCTGACGCCTGAAGTGCTGAGGACGACGCTCTTGACCCTGACGGGGGACCCCAACCCTGGCAGCATCCAGAAGGGAGGGGCCTTGCTGTACCTCCGCCAGAGCGGGGGCAATTTTGTGAGGCAGATGCCTATCTTCAATGAGTGGGGGCCGCGCCCCGCCGGCCTCCAGGGGCCTTGCGAGAACCCAGTGGTGGTGACTGCCCTTCCAGTCGGCCAAGGCGACTCTTCCTCAAGTGGCGGAGCAGGGAGGCATGAGGTGCCAGAGGCCGAGGGGGCTCCCGGCGGGGTGACAGCGCTGGGCGATGCTCATGAGGAAGCAGATATTGGGGCCCGTGCCACTGAGGCTGAGGGTGACAAGCAGCTACCCTCTGCGCATATGACCGAGGCCACTGAGGCTCTGGCGGCTTCTCTTGGCGAGGCGATTGGCGGTGCACATCAGGCAGGCGCCCCTGATGCAGATCGCCTTGACGCTCCATCTTCGTCGCAGGTTGATCCCTGCGCCCAACTCTTAGGCCGCTTCCGCGTGGACTTTGAGGCCCTCCGGAAGAGAAGGGAGGCCCTGGGCGACGATTACCCTTGTCGCCTGCTGAAGCGTAGGAAGTACTTCGCCACTGATGAGTAAGCCTTCTCCTTTCCCAGCTCCCGATCCTTCTGTTGTCCTTACTGACCCTTGCTCCGCTGGCCCCTTCCAGCCGAGCTTGCGAACACGGCTGAGGAGTCGTCCCCCTTGGCTTCGCCCCCTCCATCGTCCTCAAGCGCT
Source organism: Triticum aestivum (assembly GCF_018294505.1). Taxonomy (NCBI): domain Eukaryota; kingdom Viridiplantae; phylum Streptophyta; class Magnoliopsida; order Poales; family Poaceae; genus Triticum; species Triticum aestivum. The sequence goes on along the minus strand of NC_057800.1, from coordinate 388,128,176 downwards.
ACAAGCAGTGGAGCCCTTGTGGTAAGGGCGATCGACGAGGCGAACCGTCCCGAGGCGTATCGTGGCCCCGCGCACCTCGCGATCCTTCGTGGGCCTTCTCGTGGCATAGCCAGCCTGCCGTGGGCTTCTCGCCTGGTCGTGGACTACGATTGGCTGAGGCGCTTCCTGCGTTCTTCACCTGGGGACGGGCTGGCCCCAGGCCGGGCTTCTGACGCGGCGTGCCTGGCCGTCGCGAGGGTGCCAGCCCCCAGCCCAGAGGGGGAGTGCTGACTCGTGGCCCCCGGCGCTTGCTTGGGGCAGATGATGGTGTGGAAGACGTGCTCGAGTGCGCTCGGGAGCGTCGCGCGGGCGGCTGACGCGGTAAGCCTGCTTGGAGAGGAGCTTGCCGATGAAGATGCGCGCCTTGAGGCCGAGGGCCTGCGCCTGGCTGCCGAGAGGTGCGAGGTGGAGGGCGCCATCACCCTTGCACGCCGTCAGTGCGATCTTGACAACGCAGAGGCTAAGGTGTCGTGGTGGCCTCTCGGGAGGCCTGATCTTGGGCCGCTGAGGAGGCTCGGGAAGCTGACCGGCGGCGAACGTCGGCGGAGGAGCGGGCTCGGGAGCTCCTGGCCTGGTGCCACTCACTGGAGGAGCAGGTGGAGCCGCGCGAGGCAGCCCTCGTGTCGATGAAGGTGGCCTCCGGCGACTCAGCAGAGCTCCAGAAGCGTGAGGAGGCGCTGACGCTGGAAGCCGCCGAACATACCCATGAGTACGAGCGTCTGGAGACGAGGGAGCGCTTGGTGACGCAGGCGGAGGATGATGTTGCTGCACAGGAAGCCCGCGTCCTGGAGGAGGTCTGACGTCGAGTGGCGATGGCGCATTTGAACCTCGAGCACGAGTTCGAAGAGAAGCTGGGGTTGATCCGGGCCGAAGCTGAAGGCAGGACTGCTGCCTTGAGGGCCAAGCTGGAGGAGGCGAAGCAGCGGGCCGACGCTTTCCGGGCCGCTCTTGAGGTGGCGCAAGGTGAGTTAACCGCCTCCCAGGCCGAGGTGCTCCTTCTCCGCCAGTGGGTGGAGGAGGCTGAGGTCATCGTGGGCCAGAACACGGACGAGATACGTCAGCGGCGGATCCTGGAGCATGAGCACAGCCCCATGCTCACCATGCTCCGGGAGAGAGCCAACACAACCTTGGGCAACATCTGCGAGGTGGCTGTTGGCGAGCCGCACGCAGTCAACTATGTTGGCATTCTTCAGTTCTTCACTAACATGGTGACGCAGCTGGAGGCGCAGTCGGTCAGGGCTGACAGGTTGGTGGAGGAGAGGATCCGCGCCCTGCTCGGGCGCGCCTTTTCTCGCGTCTTTAGCCACCTCCGGAACATGGATCCCCACTTTGATTTTGACGCCGCCATCGCCCCAGTCCCCCAGGCCGTCCGAGGCGATCTGGCGCACTGGGTCGAAGACAATGTGGATGCTCTTATCAGGGCCTTCGCTTCAGACAACGACGACGTGATCGTGGCGGCCGACGAGGGCGGCGTGGTGAACGTCCCTGACGCCGCTGGCGGCGAAGCGGACAGCGATGGCGAGTTCAGCAATGCCAGCAACGGCTCGGGTTGTGCTCCTGAGAACGCATTGGGGGATTTATCCGACTGATTGTGCATCGTTTCTACTTCCTTACCCTGCATGAATGGAACTCAGGTTTTGGCCTGATGGCAATGAGAGCATTTTGGAGGGGGGGCCCCTTATGTAAAACTTGTGTTCATCATATTAGTAGACGCTACATTGCCCATGCGCCCGCGCCAAGTGGTTGGCCTAAGCGACGCGCTGGTCGGCTAGTTTACCTTTGTCCCGTGCTGGCCCTGAGGCAGCCTGTGGGAGGTTGTGGTGTCTCGGGTGTTCCCTGATTGGGTTCGTAGGATCTGCAGTAAAACACCCTCCTGAGAGGACACATCGGCGGCAGTCTGGGCTGCGCGCAAGCTAGGCCTGACCCGGCTCGCGAGGGGCTCGCGAGGGGAGGCAGCTGAGGCGAAGTGGTAACCAAAACGCGAGAAATTGCTCGAACGAGACTAAGCACCCCTTCCCCGAACACACGCAAATCTCAAATTCGAACCCAACTTGAATCCAGCGGGGGAAAGCGACAACCAAAGGGAAAAGCAACGAAAGCAAACAAAAGGCCGCGTTCGGCACCTAGTCTAGTCTTGGACGTCTTCTCACCAGCGCGGAGCTAAGTGCTACCACTGGGCGTGGGAGGGAGCCCCAGGGCCTGAGGCCGGCACCCCTGAGACTCCGGGGCGTGTACAGCCCCACTCATTATTACGTGAGAGTGTCATGGGGCGGCGAGCTTCACAGGCACTGGGCCTTCTTCACAGGTACTGGCCTTGCTTCATATCGCCAGATGAGGGCCCCGCCTTGCGCCACACTCTAGTGCCATCAATGACGACCAGAAACCAGGACGCCACCGATGGGGTAGAGCGGTCGCCAGCGGTTCCCCCGACGACCACGGGTCCTCCGCCGGGGGCAGGCCCTGAGGCACCTCCCCAGTGGAGGGCCTACCTTCTGAGAACACCTTGCTCCGAACGCCGCGGTGGTGATGTCGGGTCCCGGCTCCTCTCCTGCAGCCCCCTGCGCCCTCCTCCCGAGGGGTAGGAGACTATGGGAGCGGGGCAGCTACTCGCTGTGGCGACCTGCACCTCCTGCGATCCATGGTTAGCGTATGCCTGCTCCTGAAGAATTAGTGGTACCCGATAATCGTTGCCTCCAGCGTGGCCAGTGGGACCGTCCCGGGGCTCCCAGAAAGGCTCAACTTCTGGCGCCTCGTCCCCCTAGCTTGGGCTGAGGAGCGAGCCTTGTTCACTCTCGTGAGGGTGTCCTTGGTCCATCATGAGGGGCATGTATTCCTCTAGCGCCGCCATCCCGAAGGCCACGCCGTAGTGCCCCGCGTGCCATGTGGTCCTGCCTGACGCGCCCACCGTGGGGTGGCGGCGCGGCTGTCCACTAGGGCCGCGGGTCATGTCGAGTCCTTCTTCTTCGCGGACCGGGAGCGGGGCAGCGCCACCACCGGTCCGGTGCTGACAGCTTCGCTGGCATTGGAGTAGCCTTGGAGCCCGCGGGCGCGCGCGGAGCTCCCGCGCGGGCCGCCCTGGGCTTGAGATGGGAGCTGGGCGCAGAAGGGGTGAGCCCCCGAGGCGGCGAAGCCCAGGAGCTCCGCCACCCGCTCCAACAGCACGTCGCGGCCGCCCTCCAGCAGTCTGCACTGCAGCAGCTCTCGGGCCACCGTGAGTGCGGCCCTCGAGTTCGCCTGCTCCCGGCGGGTGTATGGTGTCGTGGTCGCGGCGTGATTGGAGGCCCTTGCTGCCGACCGCGCCTGCCGCGGTGTGGGAGCTGTCGAAGCCTATCCGCGTCGCCCGCGGCCCGCAGCGTCCTGCGGACCGCGAGCTGCCTGGGGCACGGGGTCGCCCGAGGCGAGCGATTCTGCGCGAGTGGGCCACGCCGCCCATGGATCTGGGTTGCCCGCCTGGTCGCCGGACATGGTGATGATGACGCGACGGGGCACGAAGTGGTAGAAGGTCGATTCCGGCGCACCCCTACCTGGTGCGCCAAATGTCGGAATTCGGGTTTCGGCAGACCCTTGAGGTTCGAACACTGGGGTGCGCGCGGAGATTTCGCCTCCTACCTACCTGCACCCCTCCACCTCGCTAAAATCTAAACTACGGAAAGAACAACACAAGAGACACAGGGTTTATACTGGTTTGGGCCACCGTTGTGGTGTAATACCCTACTCTAGTGTGTGGTGTGGTGGATTGCCTCTTGGGCTGATGATGATGAACAATACAAGGAAGAACAGCCTCGTGAGGGTCTGTTCTTGGCTGGGGGGATGAACTGCTGGGTGGAGTTCAGTCACCCTTCTCTCTCTCTCTTTGATCGAACCCCTCTCTAAAGAACCTCCTCTCCAGAAAAACCCCTCCGCTATGTGGGTGGCTAGTCCTATTTATAGGGGCCCTGGTCCTCTTCCCAAATATCGAGCGGGAAGGGAGCCAACAATGGCGGGCTAATTTGAAGGGGGACAGCCAGTACTAGCTACCCTGACAAAAGTAGTCTTCGCCTGCGCAAAGCTCTGGTGGTGACGCCGTCTTGGGCTCCACGATGACCTCCGTCTTGCAGTCCTTCTGGTCTTGGTCTTGTTGCACCGAAATGGCAACCTATGCCTGATGCCTCGGTACTCCGCGGCTGCGCTTGCCCCCTTTGCACCAAAGAGGAAAGGAGGACACTTCGCGGGCTGGCACCCGCCTGGCGCCCTTAGTCGTCATGGCTTGCGTCACGGGCACCTCGTGAGGTACCCCGCCTTGGTCTCTCCGCCTCCTCGTGAGCCAGCCTGATGAGGTCGTGCCTGAGGAAGCTCCGCATCGTCCGCCCCGCGAGGCTTGGCCCCTCGCGAGGGTCTTGGGTTTGTGTTGGTGAAGATGGGCCGCGCTGGGCCTCCCTTTGAGCCATGCCGCAGGCCGCAGGCAGGCAAGTCTGGGGACCCCCGTTCCCAGAACACCGACAGAGAGGGCTGGTTGAACAGTAGCCGGTGGAGTAGCGCGCGGTGGAGGCTGGATGAACAGGAGCACGTGGATGAACAGTCGCAGGTGGAGGCTGGAGGAGGTCGACGGTGGATGAACAGTAGCCCGTGGAGGCTGGAGGGGGTCGACGGTGGAGATGAATAGTATCCCGTGGAGTCCCGTTCTGCAGTACGCCACACCCCTCCTGATGAACAGGACCCCTGTTTCGACCGTAGTGCTCCAACACAAGTCCGTTTCGTCCATTTTGCGGTACGCCACACCCCACCCGATCAATAGGACCCCCGTTTCGACCGTAGGAGGTCCGTTTCCTACATTTTGCGGTACGCCAGACCCCTCCCGATCAACAGGATCCCGTTTCGAACGTGGCCGGTCGAACACAAGGCTGTTTCCTCTGTTCTGCGGTACGCCAGGCCTCGCTTCCATCGCATGTTCCGTCCAAGCCCTCCCGATTAACACGACGCATTCTGTTGCCTCCCCATGAACATGACGCATTCCATTGCCTCCCCATGAACACGACGACGACGCTGTTTCTCCGTTCCAACCCAGCCATGTACACGAGCCCTCGCCGTACGTATGCGCGAGTAGGCATTCAATACCCCACCCGTATGTACACATATGTGGCCGTATTTTCTTTCTTGCACCCTGACCGCTGCACGTACGTGTACATGCTACGTGCATGCCTCTACTACTACACGTGCGCGCCTCTACATCGACCAGTTTATATGTACGTACACGTACGCGACTAGAATGACAACGCTACGTACGCTTCGACCAGGTGGGTCCCGACTATCAGGCACTTCCTTATGTGCGAATATGTAGCTAGTGGGTCCAAGTAGTCAGGGGGCGAATCATTTTGTTTTTTTGCCCGGACGCACTTCCTTGCGTGCGAAGGTGTAGCTGGTGGGTCCCAGCAGTCAGGGGGGAAACTTTTTTTTCGCGAAATACGGTGGCCCGTCTGGTGGATCCCCACTGTCAGGTGGAGGAATAATTATTTTGCACGTAATAAGGAGGCACTTCCTTGCTGCGGCTGTGGACCCAGCTGTCTGCCTCTCCACATACAGTCCACGTCCGATGGAAGTCGTTCCTTGACCACGTTGACCACGCCGCACTGAGAGCACCAGGGCGGTGGACGACGGCGAGGCCTAGGAAGGGGACAACAGGGAGCCGGGGAAGACGCGGCAGTGGAAGCCCGCGCGGAGAGGAGTACGAGGGTTCACTGGTTCGGCTGCAGTGTGAGGCTGCCGCGCCGCAGGGCCTGGCCAGCGGTGGGAATAGTAGGGGCGGTGAGGCCTCCACGGTAGCACAGCCGGCCACGGGAGGCAGGAGCATGCGGAACGACCGGTGCTACTTTGGGCGGCTGGAGCAAGAAGACCAGAGGTTGAAGAAGCACTACTGCAGTTGGATGGACATCGTACGGTCACTGGAGCTAGAATCATTCATATTGACTAAAGTTGACAAAGGCCCCCGTCCCAGTCAACTTAGTAGGCCCACAAGTCAGCCTCCCACCATGGTGGGTCCCAGCTAGCAAGGGGAGTATTCATTTTTTTGTGCGTAACAAGGAGGCACTTCCGGTGGGTCCGAGCTGACAGCGGGGGGAACTTTTTTCTCGTGAAATACGCTGGCCCGTCCGGTGGGTCCGAGCATTCAGGGGGGAAACGTTTTTTTTCACGAAATAAGGTGGCCCGTCCGGTGGGTTCCTGCTGTAAGGTGGAGGAATAATTATTTTGCGCGTAATAAGGAGGCACTTCCTTGCGGCCGCCTGGACCCAGCTGACAGCCTCTCCACGTACAGTACTCTTCCGATGGAAGTCGGTCGTTGACCATGTTGACCACGCCGTGCCAAGAGCACCAGGGCGGTGGTATGGACGATGGCGAGGCCTAGGAAGGGGACGACGCGGAGCCGGGGAAGACGCATCAGTGGAAGCCAGCGCGGAGAGGAGTACGAGGGTTCACTGGTTTGACTGCGGTGTGAGGCTGCCGTCGCTGCAGAATAACAGGGGGTGTGGGTGAGTGGAGGGATGACTTGGCCAGCGGTGGGAGTAGTATGGGGGCGGTGAGGCCTCCGCGGCAGCACGGCCGGCCATGGGAGGCAGGAGCAGGCGGCACGACCGGCACTACTTTGGGCGGCTGGACCAAGAAGACCGGAGGTTGAAGAAGCACTACGACCGTTGGATGGACATCGTACGGTCACTGAAGCTAGAAACGTTTATTATTGACTAAGTTGACAAAGCACTTGGTAGCTCCAACTTAGTAGGCCCACAGGTCAGCCTCTGAAAACGATGCGCCCCAGATGTCAGGGGGAGGAATCATTTTTTGGGCGGCCGAAGCTAAGAATATCCGAGATTGAAGAAGAAGCACGACATCCGTTGGATAGACATCCAACGGCCACTGCTGCTAGAACCATGTGATGACTATAATAAGTTGGCAAAGCCTTGCATACGCGTCAACTTATTTTTTTTAGGGGACGCGTCACTTAGTAGGCCCACAAGTGTGGGGCAGAGAACTTATAGCCCATTTGCGTTTTGTAAGAATGTACAGCCCATTTTGGAATTCTAATGGAATTTACAACAACCCATTTACAGTTTGTTAAAAGTACAACCCATTTTCTAGCTAGGACAATAATTAATAATTTCAACCAACCGTTGAAGACAGAATTCAATAAAATTTCCCACATTTTGATGGGCTCCGAAATATTTTTATCCCAAAATTTCTAGTCAGATTAAATATAAATTTGTATTACGTAGAAATCCAACGAAACATTGCGCGCGCAACAATGAAAATTTAAGATTTTCAAAATTCATAAATAATATTTTATAAACTAATTTCGTGTTTGGTGCATTTTTTTATAGTTACTGCCCAGTTTTTATAATTACATCCATTTATTATTTTTTAAAGCCCATTTTCCTGTTAAGCCTAATGCATCCCTCCTAGGAAAGATTTGCAGCCCAGCAGGGCGGAGAATAACAAGTTGAGCTTGCCTGGGTATTCCTCAAAAAGATGTATAGCTGGGCTAGCCATTTTCATCTTGAAAAAATTAGTATCTGGGTTGGATATCTGGCCTGGGCTAGACGGGCCACAGCCCGCCCAGTTAATACCCTGCTCTCCTCTGAACAACAAGGAAATCATCGCCAAGAAAAACTCTACAGTGCTCACGCCTCAAAAACATAAATACTGCTCGAGCTGCTTGGTCCCAGCTGTCGGCCGCACCTTGTGCAATTCTCTCATTTATATTGACTACATAGGTTGACAATGGTGTGGGACTGTGATGTCACGAAACCAGGAGAAAGCAAAAAATATATAGTTGTACATAATAAGGAGGCACTTGCGTACGTACGGCTATGGCCCTAGTGGGTCCCTAGTGTCATCCAGTCAAAATAAAGTCATCTCCTGAATCCTCATGTTCATTGATGATGTTAACAATTCTCGGCGCCACGGCGAGCGCAACAACTCGAAGGACAACGGAGAGGGCCTCGCGGGCCCTACAGATGGTCTGATACAGCGCCCGCTACTCATTCATGAAGCCAGGATCATCGGACACCTATGAGCACCTTCGAGAAACTGAGACGGCATGAAACGGTAAGGCCACGCTTGGGAGCTCTGGTTTATTTCAAACCTGTATTAACATACAAGTGTAATTTACTCGTCATCAAAAACAACGCGTAAAATACAGGCGTAATGAAACCGAGGGCCCGAGGTCTGTAAGTAAAACCGGCGGGTTACGCGTGTAATTTGAGAGACCAGTGTATATTTTATGAGCACTGCTATATGGATGACATTACCAGACGATACATGCACGACGTGCGTATCATGCCATCCATGGGCAAGGCTGAAACAATAGCTAACGGCTGGATTAGAAATCGCCCGAGTGTCGTTCAGCGTTTTTATCGTGTGTCAAGTACTTCCGATATTTTACTAGTCGAAATCGACCAACCAAGTGCCTTCGCCCGAGACCATCTGCTTTAATTTACAAGCGTTAGTTTTACAAGCAGTTTTGGTTGGAAAACGACGATCCAATCATGGCCTAATATCATGAGTTGGTCAGAAGATCATATGGTTTCATGTCTAACCTACCCGACTTGTCGTATAGGCTATGAATGAAACATCAGACGATGAACTTCTTAAGCACGGAAACAACAAAAGAGGATGATATTCTTAACAAGAAAATCACTGGCACTAGATCGACATGCAAAACAATACGAAGCATTATTCTCAGGAGGCACGGTGAACAGCTCGTGATGTCGCATGCCACAACATTCCAAGCTCAACTTTGCAATCAAACACAAGGCCTAGCACTACATAGACAATATTCAGAACAAACTCTTACTACAGGAATATCTCAGCAGAGTAACTATTTACTTCTAAACTGAACACAGGAATAGGAAAAAACACTCGACGCTGCTCACAGCAAGGGCGTCCCACTAAAAAATATCTAATGCATGTCTTCTAGCTAACATCAATGAGCAAATTTTGACAAGGTTTTCCAATTCCAATATATTAAGCTAACGACTTCTTGCTGACATCAATGATTAAACTTTGACAAGCCTTTCCCATTCAAAATATGTAATGCCTATGATCGTGGAGTCCTGTCGTAGCTTTTATACTTGTTTGGGCACTTTTTGCCCAGGGCACTCCACGTATTATTAAATTGCCAATGGTCTCTGCAGACTAGTCATGTCACCGGTGTCTAATAATACTTTGTAAAGCTTCTCGGTCATTCCTTCTGTAATGTAGCACAAACAGTGACTGCTTCTTTCTGCAAAGTGGAACGACCAACTAGACCCAGTAATGCAGCAGTTTGCCTTACACATTGGCTCCTTTTGTGCAGTTCAACTAAAATCGAAGTTGGAATAAAACCGAGATTTAATTTTGATATCCCTGTAAGCAAAAATAGGTATAAGGGAAACAATTACTAAGAAATAATGGTTGATGACTTGTACTCCCAGAACAAAAGCATCTACTGATCTACTTTATCTTAGTGGGAAACAAAGCAGGAGAGTAGCAATTCTCCATCAGTGTGATTCATTCATATTGACTGAGACATTATCAACAATGCCTTGTTTCAACATGTATAAAGAACGACAAATCTTATAAAGGGGGTGATGCTGAATTTGTTGTAACAAAGCAACAAGCATCATGTCTGGATTGGTCCCATTTTTGTTCACTACTTAATGGGAAAAGACAGCAATACAATAGCTTTAATTCATCATTTATTTAAAACAGTACCAATACAAGTAGCACAACATCTCAAAACACACTGCACAATCATGTGGCTGAAGGCAAGTACCAACCTGTCATGACGCACACAAGATCACGTACGAATCTGCCAACACGAATAGGAAATCCAATCTCGTTTTGTGCAGTTGCACTGAAATCAAGCAAAGTGTTTCACGTAGCGAAGCAAAATGTCACAATAGCAACAAGTTGAATAGATATCCCTGTATAAACAGAGGCAAAAAAGGAATCAATTACTGGCTAATAAAGGAGGATGAAACATGCGGCCACAAAAATGGTAATCCCGCCAATCCCTAACAAGTGTTGCAGTTTTGAAATAATATTCAGTAGTTAATTCTGAGAGTGGCATCAATTACTGGCTTATAAATGGGGTGATCCTGAATTTGTTGTAACAAAGCAACAAGCATCATGTCTGGGTTGGTCCCATTTTTGTTCACTACTTAATGCGAAAAGACAACAATACAATAGCTTCAATTCATCATTTATTTAAAACAGTACCAATACAAGTAGCACAACATCTCAAAGCACACTGCACAATCATGTGGATGAATGCCTGTACTGACCTTTCATGAGACGACCAACATAAAATACAAATCTACCAACGCGAATAGGAAATCCAATCAAGTTTTGTGAAGTTGCACTGAAATCAAGCAAAGTTGCTGGTGTGACATTTAAGTTTTCTATAGCAACAAGTTGAATAGATATCCCTGTTTTAAGAGGCAAAAAAGAAAACAATTACTGGCCAATAAAGGAGGATGAAACATGCGGCCACAAAAAGAAGCATCTACCTTATCTTGATGGAAAACAAAGTATAGGACAGTAGCATTTCTAAAACGGTTGCATTGATTCATATTAACAGAGAAATTCTTTTAAAATAGATCAGTAGTTAATTCTAAGATTAACAACAGCAAAATAGCTGCATGGGACATGCCAGCACCATGTGCGTCCACACGTATAAATGGGTGATGCAGAGCATGTAGCCAAACAGCATATATGCATTGGTCCCATATTTGTTCTCTTTGAACCTTCTTCCTATGTGAGGGCAACAAATCTAGTCGTGCACAAACTACCCTACCCCCCAGTTTCTTTCCCTTTTCAACAAAGAGATCGGTTCCTTACAGATGTGTGTACTGGGTTACCCCCTTTTTTCCCTTTTCGAACTACAAAGGAGCTGGATAGCCAGTCTATACTACTTTCCGCCCCTCCTTTCCTCATTGAACCACGTCCTAGATTCTTGCTCCAGCCCATCGCACCCTTCATTCCTCTTGGAACCAAGACCTAGATTCGACTACAGATTGAAAAAGATCCACATGCAGTTAGAGCAACAATGGTTTCAAAGAAACTTATACCTTAGGGTCGTCGGGATGTGGCAAGGCATGCGGCGGGAGGCCGGATCTGCCCACACTAAGTACGGCAGCGAGGAAGAAGGGGTCGGTGGCCCTCCCGCATAGGCGCTGGGTGAAAGAGAACAGCGCAGCCGATAGTGGATTGCCTCCCTCACCAAAGGCGATATAGTGAATGCTGCACCTCCTCCCCTTCCGACGGGATACGGACGCCTCCTTCACCAGCTGTGAGGGGGAGAGCGAGACAAGAGGCCAACGTAGTCTTGTTTAGATCTGGTGAAGAGAGGGTGAGCGACTGTGAATATAGCAAACCCTAGCAAATGTATCTAGACTCATTTTAGTGCTAGATACCTTCGTATCTAGACAAATCTAAGACAAGTAATTCAGAACGGAGGGAGTAACATATATGTAGTGCGGCGAGCGTGTGGAGAGTGCAAACCCTAGCAAACAAGCGCTGAGGCTCCCGCTTATATATATACTACTGTAGTACGGACTGAACTCCGGTGCCTTCACTGCACCTGCTTTTGGCTGTATGACAGGTGAGCCAGCCACATTTTGGGCCCACCTGTCGTAAAACCCTAGTGAAAATTGCACCAACGTGAAAGACGACTGCATCTCCAACGCAACCAAGGTGAACTGACGAAGGATATCATCTTTGTGCGTAACAAGCAAAGAGCACTGATGGAAGACAGCTTGTTTTTTGTCGAAAATCGACCAGCTTCACCAGCCGACGCAACCATGAGGCACAACCATGAGCATTGATAGGTCATCATGGTGATGCATCATCCATTTGGCATCAATTTTGGGTGAGGCGCCTAAGAAGTTCGACAAATCATCACTGTGGTCTGTTTCTTCTCAGTAATCAAGCTCGAGGAAGGCAGAACCACATGGCAGAGGACAATGAGGCGGAACAACAATGGCCATCCAATTTTGTGCAGTTCCACTAAAATTGAGGAAGACATGCCCGGGTATGGAGACACGCATCACTGTTTCCAAAAATATAAAAAAGGGTTAGCAACGACATCTCAATTTTCAATAAGAATTAATGAAAACTACACCAACAAACAGAAGAATCATAATTATCTTGATGGGAACTAAACCAGGATACCCGAGAAAAAAAAGCATTTCTTCATTTAACCAGTGATAGTACTTCCACCATATGGACAATGACCGCACAACCACCATGTACTTTTTGCCGAAACAACATGTATACCTCCACCGAGGCATAAATCAGGACAACTTTTTGAGTGGCATTTCCTCTATAATAGTACTAGTAGGTGATGTTGTACCAGCCGACGAACCCTAGCTACTATGCACGGGGAGCTGGGGAGTAGTCGCATAGAAGAAAACCCGCACGTAGTGACCTGGGGAGATTGTCAGGACCCCGATTCCAAGTCACATCGATCTAGCCGGTAACACCTCATATCACTTTGCGGCCTCACGCACGGTATTCCCATGGGTGTCGCCTTACCATGGCCCGGGACCGTTTGCGCCTTTTGGCTCACGTATATGATAGTGTCGCTAGCATCCATATGACAGGGAACCCGGGCCGACATGGCTAGTCGTGAACCCAAAGCGGCACCAACCTATGGGAACAGGCATACATGAATCACATCGAGCATGTTGGTCAGCAGCGTGTGAATCCAGGCTGTAGCACTGGGCTAACAGGACTCAGGATGTCACCGCGTGACATTTCCCCAAAGGGACAGACACAGGAACGAAGTGAAACACATGTCGGCCAGTCAAGTGTCCTGAGCAGTAGTGCTGGGCTAACAGGACTCCGGTGAACCGGGCTGTAGCGGACTACTATGGCTCATGGAAGCACTAGACTACATTTCCCCATAAGAGAGGCTGCCAAGGATAAACAACTAGATTGTCGGATCCCACACATACCAAGCATTTCAATCATACACACAATATGCTCGATATGTGTAAATACAACATGACATCACAACATAACTCTAGAACCCAAGTATTTATTTATTAGGCTCCAAGGAGTGAGATATTACAAACATGGGTCTCATGACCCGACAAACATAACATACAAATCAAGGCACAAGCGGAAGCTTAACATGTCTGAGTACAGACATGTACAAATGAAAAAGGCTAAGAAGCCTGACTATCTACCAGATCCTGCCGAGGGCACAAGATCATAGCTGAGGTATCAAGCTAACGTCGAAGTCCAAGTGGAACTACTAGCGAGACTGAAGTCTCTCTCTGCAAAACATAAATTAAGCAAACGTGAGTACAAAGGTACTCAACAAGACTTACATCAGAACTAGCTACATATGCATCGGTATCAATAAGGAGGGGGTGGTGGAGTTTAACTGCAGCAAGCCAGCTTTGACTCAGTGGCTAACCTGAACTACGACTGCAAGCAACTCTTTTGAGGTGGCGCACACGAGTCCACATATTCACCATATCAATACACCACTATGGATCCTCTCCCGTCTCCCTACGAGAACGCCATCCATAGCACTCACACTTATCTTGCGAGTTTTAGAGTATCCACTTTCACTTGTCTATGAACTATGCAAGGGGTCCAAGTTTCCATATCCGAGGAATCCGGCTATTCGAATAGATAATGATAACCCTGCAGGGGTGTACTTCTTCACACACGCTCCCACCACTTACCACCATATACACGTCATGTATCTCAGCAACCTTCAAGCGGAAGCCTGGCGAGGGTGTCGGCCACGGCCTGCCTAAACACTTAAGTCTCTAGTCCAGGTTTATCGCCTATCCAGGTTCCATCCGCAGGGAGTCCGTCCGAGGTTTCCACATACGGCCCCGAACGATGTGAACAGGGTTCCCGAGTCACCAAACGGGCGCCCGGTACACCTTGCCACGGTGTATCTACCGCAACATAGCCCACCCCTAGGGTTAGCGCTACGCACGGCCGCCAACACATAACCTACAAACACCAGAAACTAGTTGCAACTCCTGGACAGAGTACTAGGGTGATTAAGAAGCCGAGAGGGTCAATTAAGGATCCCAATGAGTGGTAGTAGTTGTTCATGGATCACAGACACAGAACTCAGTTCCTGAGGACGGTTTCAATGAGACAACCCACCATGTACTCCTGCATGGCCTCTCACCGCTACCTTTACCAAAACGTGTTCACACACTTAGCTCATACACAGTAGGACATGTTCACACACCTCCGATTCATTCCGATGAATCAGACCTGACACAACTCTATGCAATAGCAGGCATGACAAACAAGCATGAACGAGTAGGCACATCAGGGATCAAACAACTCCTACTCATGCTAGTGGGTTTCATCTATTTACTGTGGCAATGACAGGTCATGCAGAGGAAAGGGGTTCAACTACCGCAACATGTAACAGTTGAATCGTTGTTGTCCTAATGCAGTAAAAGAGAGCAGGAGCGAGAGTGGGATTGTATCGGAATGAACAAGGGTTTTTTGCTTGCCTGGCACTTCTGAAGATAGCATTGGGTCTTCATCAGTGTCAATGATCACAGCGTCGGTACAACGTCTATCGAGAGGGGACAACCACCGGCAACAGAGAATGAACACGATCAATGCAATGCACAAATATGTTGCATGATCATGACATGTCAATATGCTGTGTTTTGAGCTAATGCAACTAGCAACATGTTAAATGGAGTTGGTTTGAACCCTAGGTTCAAATTCAAACTCCATATGTGAGAGTTTAAATTCCATTTATGTGAATTGGCCTAAACAGCAGCCATAAGGTGTTCTAACATGCATGAAAATGCCATAAACAGATTCCTTGAATTTTTTTGATAATTTTTCATATATAAATTATTTCATTTGGAGTTACGGTTTAATTTCTATGATTTTTTTGAAGTTTAAGTCATTTTATGGAATTTCCTGTAAAAGAATAAATCCAGAAAATAAGTTACTGCATCAGCATGATATCGTGGTGATGTCAGCAGGTCAAACGCGACGGTCCGGGTCAACCCTGACCTGTGGGTCCCGTCTGTCAGTGGTTAGTTGAGCTAACTAAATTTAGTTAGCATTAAACTAACATTAACCGAGTTTAGTTAGTGGCCTGGGTCCCACAAGTCAGTGAGTCGGGGAGGTCAAACCCCCTGGTTAGCGGGGTCAAACCCGGGTCAACTAGGTTAAAACCTGCCGACGACTTGACACCGGCGAGGCGAGACGCGGCGGAGAGCTGCGGGTTTCCTACTCCAGCGACCAAATGGCTGGCGGAGGGCGTCTACATTACGCGGGCGCTCGTCTGCATCGAGTAATGGCAGCGGCTGGTCCTGAGATGGCCGGAGTCGTCACCGGCGTCGACCTTGGCGGTCGCCGGAGGTCGGGCGAGCTCGGGGTCGACGCTACGGTGGCCGGGGAGGCTCGTGCGAGGCACCTACATGCTCTACGCAGCGCGGGGAGGGAGCTAAGCACGACGGCCGGGCTGCTAGGTGGCCGGAGGCACGTCGGCGGCGGTCACAGGCGGCAGCAGGTTTCGGTCATCGGCGGAACGGCGACTAGAGCTAGCAAACATCGTGGAGACAAGGGGGACACGGTGTAGAAGCTCACGGGGATCGTGTAGGGCTGGTCGGTGAGCTCGGGGAGGGGCCGGAGCAAGCGGGGCGGCGATGGCGATCTCGGCGGACCGAGGTTGAAGAAGACGGCGTGGCCGGCGTTTCAGGGCGCCCGACGGGGCGTGGCTCGGTGAGGAGGTCGAGGACGAAGTGGCGGAGCTTTTGGGCGCGTCGGTGAGGCGTGGGGTGGCCGGTGGCCACGGTGGAGGTCATCGGCAGCGACGACTGCGTTCGGTCGCACTCGGGGAAGGAATAGAGAGCGAGGGAAAGAGCAGAGAGTGAGGGAGAGGAGCGAGGGGCCACGGGGCGTCTCCGTGGCGTCGCTAGAAGGTCCGGAGAGGAAGCAGGAGGTGGCCAGGGGCGAGCGCGCGCGCGCAAGAGCGAGCATCTCCTACTGGCAGGAGGAAGACGACGCGGTGGGGTGGTGGGCTGGGCTCTCTACGGTGCTGGGCCACAGCTGGGCCGACTAGGTGGGCTGCACAGTGAGGCCAGGTAAGTTTCTGCTTCTTTCCTTTCTTTCTGTTTTTCTGTTTTTGTTTAATATTTGCCACTGTTTGCAAATTCACATGAACTAAAACAGTGCCAAACTACTCTGATTGTTTTTATGCACATACTTTGGACTAGGCCAGATGTACATAAAAAAACTCAGGGTTATTTGAAATGTATTCCATATATTAGGAATATAATTCCAAATTCAAATAAAATATGATTTAAATTCAGTGCCAGAGATTATTCTTTAAAAATGTTCATTATTTTTGGTTTGGGTCTAAGACCTTGCCAAAAATAACAGACATTAATGAAGAGCATTTTTGGTTCATTGAATGCATTTTTTAAAGCTGGACCTATTTGGATTTTTAAAGTGCTAGGGTTTGATCACCCCCATTTCAGGTTTCCAATAAATTTAGACATGAGGCATGGATGATTATGCAACTACTTGCAAACAAACTCTAGGGCTGTGACAACTCACCCCCACTAAACAAGAATCTCGTCCCGAGATTCAAGAAGTGAAATAAGAAGACAGTGGGGGCACATAACTATCACAATCTTCACGATCCAGATGTCTTGCTTTGAGAACTACAACTAACATGACAATGAGAGGAAAGGAAAAACTCTAGAAGGATTAATCTTCTCGAAGATCGGACAACTCAGGATCAACTCATGGAGCGAGACGCTGAAACAACTCTCGAGCTGAGACACGAAGCATACATCAAGAGGATTGGAGTGCAACACATGACAAAGGTACACTAGGTAGGCAAACAATTCCACACCTAAGAGGGTGGTGGTCGGTTGCCAACGTAGCGAGGAATTGAGTTGCCATGACACCAAAACGAGACATCTTGGGGGAGGGTGACCCGTAGAATCATCCCTTAAGCGGCAAAAAGAATTACTTTTGATCCAGAGATCAATAAAATTCTCTATACCAGCCTAGGGAAAATCACGAGCAATCGTTTCGCGGGGTAAGTAGGGATGGTATACCGAGACTAGAATGGATGATGTGGACTACCTTGTTGAGGACAACGCAATGGATTATTTTGCTTATCATCGGAAATGGATGGGACCCATGGTAAGTCCACTTTTGAAGATGATCCTGAACAACAACTACTAAGGTGCAAGCTAGGAACAAAATGCAAATGCTGGAATGATTCTGGTAACTGGGGAAGAACTCAACAGTCGAGAGTGAGTCCACTGTTTGAAAAGGTTATAACATAACCGAGGAAACTAGAAGCAAATCCCAGTTAATGCCAACGGTAAAACCTGGTGCTTGCGCGTGCTCTCAAGAACTTGAGCATCTCCATATTCATCAAGGTTTTACCAATATCCGTGTCAAGGATCCTGGCAACACAACATACCACCATGATGAATGGTGATGGGTGATGCAGATGCGAAGGAAGATAACACTTTCTCATATTTCACCTTAGTGAGGCCAAGGAACAAAGTCTGGATGATCGACCGAGAGACATATAGCACTCCGCCTCTAATGTTCTACTTGATGTGCTAGTGTATCCTATTCATAGATATGGTTTGATATATAGAACATCAAGTAAAAGGTCGGACTTCGGGAGTACAAGCATCCATAAGGAATAATTATGGAAATAAATCCTATGAAATCCTTATGGGGAGGTGGCCAACTTTCTCAATCAAGATACTATAATAATCAGCCTTTCGGTTAGGTGTGTTGGCGACAACATCCACTTTACTGGGTTACAGGGACACCAATATTATAGTTCTTGAGGAACGTTCCAACCATCATATCTTCCTGAGATTCAGACCTGGTTGGTGTCAGAATATTCCAAACTCATGTCTGGAAAAGAAAGGTTGCAACACAAACCGACGAGATGACATTGCGGGATTCTCGGGAGATGAACTACGATAGCAAGCTCCAAAACATGAGCTGGTTATGCTACACACATGTGAACATGCGGTCCTAGACAAGCATGACCACCTAGTAGTCTTATAATAAACACTACCGAGTTCAGGTTGGGAACCATCATTGAGGATAAGAAGTCCTAACATAAGTCATGCCTAGTTGTTATGAAGGAACTCCTTCTCCTTGAACAAATCAATCAGTGGCTTGGTGTGCTAGGGATACATATGGGCTGAAGGTTGCAAGTCTTCAAACCATAGAATACTTCACACATATGCATGACTGATTTGGGATGATTCCAAGGGACACAAAACAAACCTTTCTCAAATTCATGGCGGCAACTTACACCTAGTGCACGTGAACTTGGAGAAAGTCACTTCTTTCATCCAAGCATAAGCTTCATGAACGGAACACGAAGGCATTGCTTACAAAGTTTTCAACACTAGGTTGATGTTCAACATGAATCATGGGGGAGACAAAATGCTGCTGATGGGCTCAACAACAACTCATCGGAATTTCCATATCACTGGACTTCCACCATCATGTGAACACGGTGATAGCATTGGTTAGACCAAAAGATGTAATGGTGTATTCTCGAGGGATCAGCCACGAGTAAGACAACACTACGAACATTGTTGGTTCTGATTTGACTTGACGATAGCCCATACTCAAGTCAAAATTTTGACAAGACAATAGATCCAACAACTGATCACGAGGACCAATTGGTGAAGATATCATCTTTCTTCAACACACACACAACACAAAGATATCCCTTCAGAAAGAACCAAATTCGGCAAAGCATTTTATCTTCCAACTCTCCAAGTTGTTGTTTAGCTTAACCATCTAGCTCAGGGGTATCCAACACAGATTCTTGGAGAAGGGGTGGTTTATAGAAAAACCAACATGATCACGAACTCAGCATAGCGATCAGGGAACAACCTGGTAATACTTCCGAGAAGATATTCAGAAAATCACGATCCACCGATATGTTATTAAGCTCGAGAACAATCTTGCTTTTCAGGGCAAGACGATATGATCAAGGAGCAAGGGATTGTCACAATCCTAACTCATTGGTCGATGAGTGCACCCGGAGATATGGACTAGGTAGCACGATCAATCTTAGAATGGTAGCTCAAAAACCAACACGCTAGGAATAAGAATATTGTCCATTTACTACAAAGCAACGAGTTGCTTAGAGTATTGATTTCACACATCACAGTTCACTTGTCGGCACTCCGGTTACAACAACACGGGACCGAGGAATGGATATTGATAGCGAGAAGTATCTATATGTCAAGAATTCATGAGAAATGGTGCAATTCTCCTGACAATCCTGACATGAAGGGGTAATACTCCGAGGTAGAACAGAACAAATGCTGGATTGGCATTTTGATCTACGGAACACAACTACTTTGACCACTCCAAGAAATGGATGAGGTGCTGGAGTTAGTTTCTCCTAGTCATTCCGGAATAGAATGGCTTGACAGACCACAAGAATAATAGGCATCGATAACAGGAATGCACAACTAGTCCTGACTATCAAATGATAGATGATGGTCGGATAACAAATGAAGAGGGACAACTCAAGGGGACATATATCTTTCTGAGTTGTGGATGCATAGATTAATATGTCGAACCAAGTCCAACATGTTTCTTCCAGATAACCCATGCAGAAAAGTAGAACTGGCAGAATCACAATTATGAATGGAGAACTCCTCAAGAGTACTCTGATTGTGATATTTTGGTTCAAAGAACATCTGCATTAATGGTTCATGGTATTTGGAAGAAGGAAATACCACGGACCTCGAGGGCTGTCGCAAGGTTACTAATGTCCTAAAGGAACTATCAAACACTATCAACATGAGGTAAGTAGGGTGAATCTCGGGTTCAAAAACCCAAGAATAGAATACCTACCACTACATGGCATCACGGGATGCTTTTGAGAAGAATGGCCAGAATCACACACTGGGGATACAAAACATGGCTAGATCACTAGGTGACTCCCTAAAACACCTAGGGTCATAATAATAGCTCCAACATATATGTCGAGGCAACAGAGTACCTTAACTCACTTATTAGTGTGATTAATCTAGCCCAAATGGACATCAGGAACAGGAGGAAGGGGTTTGCAAATGCATCAGACTATGTAGAGACCTGGGATGACTCGGACAGCATAACGGCTGTAAATGCTCAAAAAGATTTGAGACATCCTACAAAAATGGTGGCATAACCTCTCAACATCATAATATCAAGGTTCTGAGATTAACTAACAACACACGGAAGTAGTAGAAACAGAACTGGGGCTTAAATCCAACAATCTTATAAGTCTATGGATTAGTAACACATCATCCTGATAGATAGATGAGAAGGCATAGTTCTTAACCCCGTAGAAAAGAAGAGGTTGACTCAGATCAAAAGGGCATAAGGTAAAGGAGTAAAAAGAGCCTTACGTTCCCTTCCACATTCAATTCCCTTATATAACTAAAGCAGTTCTAGACTCAACTTCGACCGGTTGGCTTGGTAATCCTACAGGCAGTCAGGCTCTGATACCAAAGCTGTCAGGACCCCGATTCCAAGTCACATCAATCTAGCCGGTAACACCTCATATCACTTTGCGGCCTCACGCATGGTATTCCCACGGGTGTCTCCTTACCATGGCCCGGGACCGTTTGCGCCTTTTGGCTCACGTATATGATAGTGTCGCTAGCATCCATATGACAGGGAACCCGGGCTGACATGGCTAGTCATGAACCCAAAGCGGCACCAACCTATGGGAACAGGCATACATGAATCACATCGAGCATGTCGGTCAGCAGTGTGTGAATCCGGGCTGTAGCACTGGGCTAACAGGACTCCGGATGTCACCGCGTGACATTTCCCCGAAAGACAGACACAGGAACGAAGTGAAACACATGCCGGCCAGTCAAGTGTCCTGAGCAGTAGTGCTGGGCTAATAGGACTCCGGTGAACCGGGCTGTAGTGGACTACTATGGCTCATGGAAGCACTAGACTACATTTCCCCATAAGAGAGGCTGCCAAGGATAAACAACTAGATTGTTGGATCCCACACATACCAAGCATTTCAATCATACATACAATATGCTCGATATGTGTAAATACAACATGGCATCACAACATAACTCTACAACTCAAGTATTTATTCATTAGGCTCCGAGGAGCGAGATATTACAAACATGGATCTCATGACCCAACAAACATAGCATACAAATCAAGGCACAAGCGGAATGTTTAACATGTCTGAGTACAGACATGTACAAATGAAAAAGGCTAAGAAGCCTGACTATCTACCAGATCCTGCCGAGGGCACAAGATCGTAGCTGAGGTATCAAGCTAACGTCGAAGTCCACGCGGAACTACTAGCGAGACTGAAGTCTCTCTCTGCAAAACATAAATTAAGAAAACGTGAGTACAAAGGTACTCAGCAAGACTTACATCAGAACTAGCTACATATGCATCGGTATCAACAAGGGGGGGAGGGGTGGTGGAGTTTAACTGCAGCAAGCCAGCTTTGACTCAGTGGCTAACCTGAACTACGACTGCAAGCAACTCTTTTGAGGTGGCGCACACGAGTCCACATATTCACCATATCAATACACCACTATGGATCCGCTCCCGTCTCCCTACGAGAATGCCATCCATAGCACTCACACTTATCTTGCGAGTTTTAGAGTATCCACTTTCACTTGTCTATGAACTATGCAAGGGGTCCAACTTTCCATATCCGAGGAATCCGGCTATTCGAATAGATAATGATAACCCTGCAGGGGTGTACTTCTTCACACACGCTCCCACCACTTACCACCATATACACGTCATGTATCTCAGCAACCTTCAAGCGGAAGCCTGGCGAGGGTGTCGGCCACGGCCTACCTAAACACTTAAGTCTCTAGTCTAGGTTTATCGCCTATCCAGGTTCCATCCGCAGGGAGTCCATCCGAGGTTTCCACATACGGCCCCGAACAATGTGAACAGGGTTCCCGAGTCACCAAACGGGCACCCGGTACACCTTTCCACGGTGTATCTACCGCAACATAGCCCACCCCTAGGGTCAGCGCTACGCACGGCCGCCAACACATAACCTACAAACACCAGAAACTAGTTGCAACTCCTGGACAGAGTACTAGGGTGATTAAGAAGCCGAGAGGGTCAATTAAGGATCCCAATGAGTGGTAGTAGCTGTTCATGGATCACAGACACAGAACTCAGTTCCTGAGGACGGTTTCAATGAGACAACCCACCATGTACTCCTACATGGCCTCTCACCTCTACCTTTACCAAAACGTGTTCACACACTTAGCTCACATACAGTAGGACATGTTCACACACCTCCGATTCATTCCGATGAATCAGACCTGACACAACTCTATGCAATAGCATGCATGACAAACAAGCATGAACGAGTAGGCACATCAGGGCTCAAACAACTCCTACTCATGCTAGTGGGTTTCATCTATTTACTGTGGCAATGACAGGTCATGCAGAGGAAAGGGGTTCAACTACCGCAACATGTAACAGTTGAATCGTTGTTGTCCTAATGCAGTAAAAGAGAGCAGGAGCGAGAGTGGGATTGTATCGAAATGAACAAGGGGGGGTTTTGCTTGCCTGGCACTTCTGAAGATATCATTGGGTCTTCATCAGTGTCAACGATCACAGCGTCGGTACAACGTCTATCGAGAGGGGACAACCACCGACAACAGAGAATGAACACAATCAATGCAATGCACAATATGTTGCATGATCATGACATGTCAATATGCTGTGTTTTGAGCTAATGCAACTAGCAACATGTTAAATGGAGTTGGTTTGAACCCTAGGTTCAAATTCAAACTCCATATGTGAGAGTTTAAATTCCATTTATGTGAATTGGCCTAAACAGCAGCCATAAGTTGTTCTAACATGCATGAAAATGCCATAAACAGATTCCTTGAATTTTTCTGATAATTTTTCATATATAAATTATTTCATTTGGAGTTACGGTTTAATTTCTATGATTTTTTTGAAGTTTAAGTCATTTTATGGAATTTCCTGTAAAAGAATAAATCCAGAAAATAAGTTACTGCGTCAGCATGATATCGTGGTGATGTCAGCAGGTCAAAGGCGACGGTCCAGGTCAACCCTGACCTATGGGTCCCGTCTGTCAGTGGTTAGTTGAGCTAACTAAATTTAGTTAGCATTAAACTAACATTAACCGAGTTTAGTTAGCGGCCTGGGTCCCACAAGTCAGTGAGTCGGGGAGGTCAAACCCCCTGGTTAGCGGGGTCAAACCCGGGTCAACTAGGTCAACACCTGCCGGCGACTTGACACCGGCGAGGCGAGACGCGGCGGAGAGCTGCGGGTTTCCTACTCTGGCGACCAAATGGCCGGCGGAGGGCGTCTACGTGACGCGGGCGCTCGTCCGCATCGAGTAATGGCAGCGGCTGGTCCTGAGATGGCCGAAGTCGTCACCGGCGTCGACCTTGGCGGTCGCCGGAGCTCGGGCGAGCTCGGGGTCGACGCTACGGTGGCCGGGGAGGCTCGTGCGAGGCACCTACGTGCTCTACGCAGCGCAGGGAGGGAGCTAAGCACGACGGCCGGCCCGCTAGGTGGCCGGAGGCACGTCGGCGGCGGTCACAGGCGGCGGCGGGTTTCGGTCATCGGCGAAACGGAGACTAGAACTAGCAAACGTCGCGGAGACATGGGGGACACGGTGTAGAAGCTCACGGGGATCGTGTAGGGCTGGTCGGCGAGCTCAGGGAGGGGCCGGAGCAAGCGGGGCGGCGATGGCGATCTCGGCGGACTTAGGTTGAAGAATGCGGCGTGGCCGGTGTTCGAGGGCGTCCGGCGGGACGTGGCTCGGTGAGGAGGTCGAGGACGAAGTGGCGGAGCTTCTGGGCGCGTCGGTGAGGCGCGGGGTGGCCGGTGGCCGCGGTGGAGCTCGTCGGTGACGACGACTGCGTTCGGTCGCGCTCGGGGAAAGAATAGAGGGCGAGGGAGAGAGCAGAGAGTGAGGGAGAGGAGCGAGGGACCACGGGGCGTCTCCGTGGCGTCGCTAGAAGGTCCGGGGAGGAAGCAGGAGGTGGCCAGGGGCGAGTGCGCGTGCGACAGTGAGCTGCTCCTACTGGTAGGAGGAAGATGACGCGGTGGGGTGGTGGGCTGGGCTCTCTACGGTGCTGGGCCACAGCTGGGCCGACTAGGTGGGCTGCACAGTGAGGCCAGGTAAGTTTCTGCTTCTTTCCTTTCTTTCTGTTTTTCTGTTTTTGTTTAATATTTGCCACTGTTTGCAAATTCACATGAACTAAAACAGTGCCAAACTACTCTGATTGTTTTTATACACATACTTTGGACTAGGCCAGATGTACATAAAATAACTCAGGGTTATTTGAAATGTATTCCATATATTAGGAATATAATTCCAAATTCAAATATAATATGATTTAAATTCAGTGCCAGAAATTATTCTTTAAAAATGTTCATTATTTTTGGTTTGGGTCTAAGCCCTTGCCAAAAATACCAGACATTAATGAAGAGCATTTTTGGTTCATTGAATGCATTTTTTAAAGCTGGACCTATTTGGATTTTTAAAGTGCTAGGGTTTGATCACCCCCATTTCAGGTTTCCAATAAATTTAGACATGAGGCATGGATGATTATGCAACTACTTGCAAACAAACTCTAGGGCTGTGACAGAGATGGACCAGTACAAGAAGTTATACCTCAGGTGGGCGACATGTCGTTTAGGCGGGCGGGCGGGATTTGCCCACACGATGGCAGCGAACAAGGGCGCGGAGGATCTTCGTCCGTGCCAGCGCTAGCTCCGAGAGGACGGTGTGCATCGGCTTCCTCCGTCGCCGACAGCGACAACGTCAATGCTGCACCTCCTCACCTCCCGCAGCGGACGGGATTCAGCCGGATCTGTGACCACCGGTGAGGAGAGAGATAGAGTGGACACTGTCATCTTGTTTTGATATGGAGAGGGTGAGAGAGCGAGATGCGAGAAACTCTATCAAACAAGAGGCTATAATGGAGTAAAAAAAATCTCCATAGCACTGGTTTTAAATAGAATACGCGCATTCCCGGAAAAAAGGAACGAAAACTGGCGGTTAATTTTTTAAGGGTCTGTCTAGGACACATCTAGATGTGACATAGTTATGTCACATATAAGTTGATGTCCACTCTATTTGTGGTCTTTTCCTAGTTTTTTTGTTTCTTGTTGCTACATTATATACTTGTGGGAGCTTAGATGTGATATCCTTAAATAACATCTAGATGTGAATTAGACAAACTTATTTTCTAACGTACCAAGAAAGAAAACTCGATCAAAACACATCCCCGCTTCCAGGTCGCAAGAGTCGTCGCGCACACACACATAGACATAGACACGCATATCCGTGTTTACGTAAATTTCCATTTCCATCTCCATCTCCAATCATATTTGTCCAACTGGCACATTATTTACGTTGTTAATTATATACGCAGCAATATTAATGTACATCATCTCTTGTTTGCGCATGTCCGGACCGCTGCCACAGTGTGACGCCCCCGATTCAATCGTACACTAATCATACACGCAAACGTGTACGATCAATATCAGGGACTCACGGGAAGATATCACAACACAACCCTACAAATAAAATAAGTCATACAAGAATCATATTACAAGCCAGGGCCTCGAAGGCTCGAATACAAGAGCTCGATCATAGACGAGTCAGCGGAAGTAACAATATCTGAGTACAGACATAAGATAAACAAGTTTGCCTTAATAAGGCTAGCACAAACTGGGATACAGATCGAAAGAGGCGCAGGCCTCCTGCCTGGGATCCTCCTAAACTACTCCTGGTCGCCGTTAGCGGGCTGCACGTAGTAGTAGGCACCTCCCGAGTAGTAGTAGTCGTCATCAACAGTGGCGTCTGGCTCCTGGGCTCCATCGTCTAGTCGCAGCAATCGAGTATAGAAAAGGGGAAAAGAGGGAGCAAAACAACCGTGAGTACTCATCCAAAGTACTCGCAAGCAAAGAGCTACACTACATATGTATGCATTGGTATCAAATGGATTAATGGTATCATATGTGGACTGAACTGCAGAATGCTGGAATAAGAGGGAGATAGCTAGTCCTTTCGAAGACTACGCTTCTGGTAACCTCCATCTTGCAGCAGTAGAAGATAGTAGAAAATAAGTTCACCAAGTAGCATCGTGTAGCATAATCCTAACCGATGATCCTCCCTTCGTCGCCCTGTGAGAGAGCGATCACCGGTTGTATCTGGCACTTGGAAGGGTGTGTTTTATTAAGTATTTGGTTCTAGTTGTCATAAGGTCAAGGTACAACTCCGGGTCGTCCTTTTTACCGAGGGACACGGCTATTCGAATAGATCAACTTCCCTGCAGGGGTGCACCACATTTCCCAACACGCTCGATCCCCTTTGTCCGGACACACTTTTCTGGGTCATGCCCGGCCTCGGAAGATCAACACGTCACAGCCCTACCTAGGCACAACAGAGAGGTCAGCATGCCGGTCTAAATCCTATGGCGCAGGGGTCTGGGCCCATCGCCCATTGCACACCTGCACGTTGCGTACGCGGCCGGAGAGCAGACCTAGCAACCTCCATTACAAAGGAAGTTGTGTTACGCGGTCCAACCCCCGGCGAATCGCTCAGTCGCTGACGTCACGAAGGCTTCGGCTGATACCACGACGTCGAGTGTCCATAACTGTCCCCGCGTAGATGGTTAGTGCGTATAGGCCAGTAGCCAGACTCAGATCAAATACCAAGATCTCGTTAAGCGTGTTATTTTGATATAACCACGGACGCCGACCAGGGCCAGGCCCACCTCTCTCCTAGGAGGTCTCAACCTGCCCTGTCGCTCCGCCATAAAGTAACAATCGGGGGCCTTTGGGAACTCAGGCCCACCTCTACCGGGATGGAGCCACCTGCCCCTTCAGCCCCCAACATCGGAATCACTCGCGGGTACTCCTACGAGCCAACCCGACTTTAACCACCACCTGTATAGCATGTATATATGTATAAGTATATACCCGTGATCACCTCCCGAGTGATCACGACCCGATAGTATAGCATGGCAGACGGACAAGAATGTAGGGCCACTGATGATAAACTAGCATCCTATACTAAGCATTAGGATTGCAGATAAAGGTAACAATAGTAGTAGCAAGGACAGGCTATGCATCAGGATAGGATTAACGGAAGCAGTAACATGCTACACTACTCTAATGCAAGCAGTATAGAGAAGAGTAGGCGATATCTGGTGATCAAGGGGGAACTTGCCTGGTTGCTCGGACAAGGAGGGGTCGTCAACACCGTAGTCGTACTGTGTAGCAGTGGCATCGGTCTCGGTGTCTAGCGAGAGAAGAGGGGGAATAAACAATAAATATAATGCAAACAAATGCATGACGATGCATGACATGACAAAGCGTGATGCTAGGTGTGCCCTAACGCGGTACGAGGTGGTACCGGTGAAGGGGAAAACATCCGGGAAAGTATTCCTGGTGTTTTGCGTTTTCGGACAGATGAACCGGAATGGGAAAGTTGCGTGTTTGCTATGCTAGGGATGCATGGCGGACGAACGGACTGCATATTCGGATTCGTCTCGTCGATCTGAGTAACTTTCCTGTTCAAAGTATTTGCATCCGAGTTACGGTTAATTTTATATGAATTTTCAAAGTTTAAAAGATTTCTAGAATTTATTTAACTCGAATTATAAACGGTGAAATACTTTGCCACCTAGCACTATTCTAGCCACAATGTATGACAGCGGGGCCAGTGGGGCTGGGTTGAACCAGTGAACATTTGACTGGTCAACACATGAATAGTAGAAGTGGATCCCACATGTCATAGGCTATACCTAAACAAATAAATAAATACTAACCTAATTAATGGGGTCCACATGTCATCTATTAGTAGCTAACCTAAATACTAATTAACCCTAAACTAATTGAACATGGGGCCGGCCTCACAAACACAGAACACACACACACACAACTAGGGGTTAATTATGTTCTTTGTTAACAGAAGATAGCCTTTTGTGATTTTCATACGATTTAATCCATTCATTGAAAGGATTTGGTCCAATGGGATAAAATGAAGTTTGTCAAGTATACTTTCTACTCATAATTTTTCTTGGCCTATTAGTAGTTGTTTACCCGCTGATTAGAGGCTGCCAAGGGGGTTAATCAGCGTAATATTCGCAAAGCTATTCATAGATACAGTAGCATTCAGCAGCAGTAGTACGTTCAGAGCAGCAGCAGTCATCCGCATGGCGCGGAGGCGGCCAGGCAACGCCGCGCACGGCCGGATGCGGCCCGGGCCACGTTGTCGGATCTAGTGGCAGGCGGAGGCGGCGGCAAGGGTTCCGGCGGGCGTGCGCAGGACTAGCAGGGGCGGCGGCAGCGTCGGCAGCTGCGGCGAGCGCACGTGCAGGAAGCTCGAGCGGCGCGGGCGAGCATGGCCAGGCGGATGGGAGAGGCTGGCAGGTGCGGGTGACAGGGCAGCGCGGGACCGTCGGTGGAGCGCCGCAGTAAAGCATCAGCAGCAGTTGGTGCGCGTACATGGAGCTCCGGCCACGATCGCGGGACGGATCAGGCGCAGCAGGGCACGCGCGCAGATGGGGACAGCTCTGGCCAGGGTGGGTGATGACTGGCGAACGGGCGGCGCGGGCGCGGACAGCCAGCAGGGGGTCAACACGGCGCGCAGCGACGGCAGCAATAGCATGGCGGTAGCTGCGCAAAGCACCAGCAACTAGCGGAGAAGCTAGCAGGAGTAGCAGCGCCAGTATGCACGTATGTACATACGCGGCAACTCGGACGAGCTCGGGGACGGCGGCTACGGCGACTAATCGACAACAGGGAGAGGGGGTTTGGAAGAGCGGCTCACAGCGGTGCCGAAGACGAGGTCGGGGTGGACCGGAGTGACGGCATCGATGGCGAGTTGGTGACGGCCGGTTGAAGAAGTCGATGATGGCGGTGGTTACGCAGCTCCCCGGCTTGAGCTGGTCCCCGGAACGGACGAAGCCGAGCACGACGATCCTCCAGGACGTGCCGCCGAGCGACGGCGACGACGCTGGCCGCGGCAACAAGGGCGAGGCAGTGGTGACATCGAAGATATCAAGCTCGATTTCGAGCAGAAGAAGAAGGGGGCGATGGGGGAATAAGGGGGAGATGGACGCGCTTGATCTAGGGTTTGCATTTGGCATAGTTATAGGATGATGGGGAGGACGTGGAGGCCATCCATGGCCAGGATGCCATGGATGCTCGACACGAAGGCACTCTGTCTCCCTGTGAACAGAGCGATTGAAGAAGAGGCCCTATGTGGGTTGGGCTCCTACTGTAGAAATGGGCCAAGTGCAAAATTCCACTCCGTGTTTTTCTTTCGCTAAAACAATAAGTAGCTACTGTCTCCTAAATAGTTTAGTGATCAAAAGAATTTTGTTACTTATGAAACTTTGCACAAAAATGGTATGCAATATTCTAGGGTTGCATAAAAAGTTTGAGGGCATTTACAATTATTTACATTTGTGTTTGAATTTTAAACGGCCAACTTAAATGCTGCTGATCCACTTTAATAATTCCCAGGGGCATTTTTGGAATCCAAATGAGGTTGGTTTCATCATGACAAATAAGTATGGAAAATTTTCTAAAACATGAACTTAAATTTACAATTATTTACATTTGTGTTTGAATTTTAAACGGCCAACTTAAATGCTGCTGATCCACTTTAATAATTCCCAGGGGCATTTTTGGAATCCAAATGAGGTTGGTTTCATCATGACAAATAAGTATGGAATATTTTCTAAAACATGAACTATTTTTCAGACATGTTTGTGAAACTTTAAATTTCACTTACAATTTGAATCTTGAACTTGACTAGGGTTTGGGAGTTGAATTATTTCTTATGGAAATTTAACTATGATGATCACGATGACATGGCCATTAGCATGGGATTACTGTAGCATGATTCTCGGGGTGTTATAAATCTCCTCCACTACAAGAAATCTCGTCCCGAGATTTAGGGGGTGGAGTATGGGGGATAGATTTGGTTACGAAATTCTAACGAGTCTTCTCGGTCTTGGTTGCTCTTCTCGAAAAGGTTGGTCCATTATGTTGATGTATTTATTTCTCTTCTCCAGGTCATCATGATGAAGTCGGCATCCTTTCTTCGGGAACTCCATCGTACTTACGAAAGAATAAAGGGTGGGTATATTCCGGGAGAACGGACCTCTGCAAGGTTGACTATCTGGTAGCTAACATCAGGGAAGGTGGCGGAAAGTAACTCTCAAACTAAAACTTAAGAAAATTTGAGAGCCAAGTAAGAAGGTACCATGAGAAGTTTCAAGCAGGTAGGCAATCGTCGATGCCTGAAACATAATGTAAAAGTGGTCCAGAGCAATGGGAATAAGTTTTGTTTCTGATAGCAGAATTGATGATATCTCGGAAGGTGGCTCGTGAATTACATATGAGGCCACACGCGAGGAATAACTTTGGAAATAGGAGGGTGTGCAGGAGAGTCAGGTTTTGATCCTGTGGAACTGTGGGTTATGGGGCCACCATGTGGGTTAAAAGTAGGAAGGGCGGTGACATTTTGTACGGTTATTATAGCAAGGCCTGTCAGAGGGTAGCCTGTCAATTATGTCGGCAACAACCGTTGGTACCAAGTGCAAGGGACGAAGAGAACCATCTTCCTGCTTGTTAAACGAGGCGGACCAATAGGCAAGGTTCTCGTCCATCGGTGGATACCGGAATGTCATCAACAATAGTAACAGGGTCTTACTGACAGAGTGGTATAACAAGGTACTTACATAAGCATGGAATTATTACTGCTCAGTTAAGTCATATTACAAGAAAGGTCAAACAAAACAATGGAAAGGAAAATGTGTTTAAACACATATTTCAGAGGTATATCCTTCCCAATGAGAAGCACGATAGGATATAAAGTAGTAAACCCTTTAGGTGAGGGAAGAGAAATTTCATGACATTATCCATGCAACAGTGTTTGGATAATTGATAATGAGAATTTAGAATTGTTTCAACTGTTCTTATTGAAGATCGAAGTACCACCGACATGCTTCAAGATAGCATTGACATGGTCTTCAATCAAAGGTCGGACTCTAGATACACAAAGGACTTATTAGGAACAACTTATAGAATAAGTCTTACAATTTCCGCTTGGAAGAGTGGTTAACCTTGCTAAAGAGGATACTATAACAATAGGTCCTCCAGCCAGGTGTGCTAGGAATGACATCACCTTAATGGGCCATATAATGACCAAATGTTATAATTCTTGGAAATATGGTCCAACCATCATATCTGACCAAGATTCAGATCTGATTGGTGCCAGGATACCTCAGACTCTGGAGGCCTGAGAAGGAAAGGTGCAACACAAATTTTCGAGATGACATAGCAAGTTTCTTGGGAAATGAACTATGGAAGCGAGTTTCGTAACAAGAGTTCATCAGTAAACCAAGAAGAGGATGAGGAGGTGGCTGATGGACTCAACGACATTTCAACGAGATTTCCAAAAGATGGATTTCCAAAATTATGTGAACAAGGAGATAACATTTGTCAGATCAAATGATATAAAGATGTATGCTAGAGGAAAACATACACAACTAGACATTGGTTGAAAGGTGCAACCGAAATGTGGGCTCAGGTAGCATGATCAATGTTAGAATGGTGATTCAATAACCAATAGTCTAAGAATGAACTATCGACCATTGACTTCATGGCAATAGGGTTGCTAGAAGTATAGAATCCAAGGAGCATTGTTCACTTGTTAGTATCCCAGTTAGAATCAACACGGGGACCAAGAAAGAATGGTGATGGCAAGAAGTGTTACTATATCAAGAATTCTTAAGAGGTGGAGCAATTCTCACAACATTCTTGACATAAAAGATGGTAATACTTCCAAGGTAAAGAAGAACAAATGCTAGGTAGCAAGGATCTCAAGGTATAACACAAAACACGAACAAGTTTGTGTTGAGAGGGAAATCAAGGATGTTGTTGATGATAACACAAATCATCAAGGGGCAAGGATGGTATTTCCCATCATGAATTCAATTGATATCCTGGAAGAGCTCGGAATGTTGATGATGATCACGACACAATTGTCGAGAGATTTCATGAAGGTGTAATCGATCAGCGATGACATCAAGTCAAAGGAATGATGAAGCGAAAGGTTATTGGAACCACGGGTACATCACAAACCCAGAATCCTGCTTGTTGTTCAAGGCAAAAGGATATGACGAGGAAAGTCAACGTAAGCTTAGCTCATCGTCAAATTTGTGCTTCGGGAAGGGCCAAGTAGCACAATTAAAATTAGCACGGTAATGATGTAGCTGAACAGGCTAGGAATGGCGTGATTGGGTACAAACTTGTAAGTAAAGAAGATTACTAAAAGTTGTTGAACCGTAGTGTGGACTCGGTTCAGTTATCGGTGTCTTTGAGTGTTTAATAACTCAAAAGCCCGTGAAAATTTGGAATTAGTGAGAATGTAGTACTTGATGGAGAACTCATAAGAAGTTATGCAGTCATGTGATGATCTCGAGATACCAGGGTGTAATACTCGACGAAAGATCAAAGTAAAGGTTGGACAGGTGTATTGATCCACAGAAGACAAGTGCTTAAACTTGCCCGAGAAATGGGATCAAAGAAGAACATATGGTCGGAACCACGATTGCAAAGGATCAATTCACCGATACCAAGGATATTATATCAAAGAAATAGTTATTATTACAAGAAGCTTCCATGATAGGATCTACATCGTGTCCATGGGCATGAACACAAAGGTTCAAGGTCGACTCCCACTTCCTCAATGCATAACCTTCCATTCACCCCCTCGTATTTCGAAAATGACATTAGTTGTTGGAAGTTTTACCTGGTGCAATACCAGATAAGTATTACCCGTGAAATCTTTTGGGTTCACATAGGTTAGGGAAGGCGTTGGTTCAACCCATTAGGGATCGTGGAAACATATACTACAAGCTTCAATAGTAAATATCACCAGCTCGAAAGCATATCATGGTTGGCCAAATCAAGGAATAAGATATACCAAAGGCATTATGTATCAGGGAAAGAACTTCCAAAGTGATTGAATATGAAGGACGTTGTCGGATAAAATCCAACAAGGTTCTGATGGTCCATAAAGGATCTGATGTGAGTAACAACTCACAACCAGAGGAAGAATCAATGCAAAGCCATTGGATTATAGAAACAACTGAGTAACTTAGAGCTCAATTGCAAAGGAATTATGATTTACAAAGCGAAGGATCAGAAGCAGACGCTCTGATCAAGGATGGATAAGTCCAATATACTTAGGGGCACAATCGACGACAACTTGATTGGCGAGAACCATCTCATGTTTGAAATGATGTCTGAGCCGGAAGGATGAATTCTAGGATATGACTGAGGATTGAGAGCATTCACATCATATTGGATCAACAGACTTAAATTGATAATGACAAAGGATGCCAATAAGATTACCAGACTTATAGGATTTAATCCCAATGCAAGCAACCAAGAATTTCAAGAGCAATAGGTTGTTGAGGATCTTCGGAAGATCAAATGGTATTGCAAAAGCTTTTGTGAAATACCAGAATCAACTGGGGATGAGCGGATACTCGATGAGTGCAAGAAATTATCCATAGGGGTATTCAGGTGGCAAAGAACTATAAGGCAGTAGCCACAAAGTATTCTCGGAACAGTAGAGATAATTTTTGGTGTATCTTGTAATAACACGAGCAACCGGGAATAAAGGTAAGAACGACAAGTGTATGTATTTATCCATAGGGATATATCGATGATAGGGAATTGCAAAAGCGACGGGCACAAGGTCTCGAGAGAACATCAGTGAGTAACTTCGGAATCTTCTGGTGCAGCAGGCGATCATCTGTAATAAGTGGCTCTCCGGGAGAAATTTGTTACAGGAACCTAATGTTAGAGTTTTAGCAAATTCATTTAACCCGAAGATAAGAGAGATTAGAGTCCCAAAGTAAGGATCGAGGAGTAAAAGATACTAATACCATCCAGATGGTGACGTGGGCCCATAAGGCACACAGCCATGTTAGTAAAAGTTTTGTAATTTCTAGACTCAACTTCGCCCAAGGAGTGTGGAAGGGGGATTCCTACAGGCAGTCAGCTCTGATACCAACTTGTGACGCCCCCGATTCAATCGTACACTAATCATACACGCAAACATGCATGATCAAGATCAGGGACTCATGGGAAGATATCACAACACAACTCTACAAATAATATAAGTCATACAAGCATCATATTACAAGCCAGGGGCCTCGAAGGCTCGAATACAAGAGCTCGATCGTAGACGAGTCAGCGGAAGCAACAATATCTGAGTACAGACAT
Source organism: Triticum aestivum (assembly GCF_018294505.1). NCBI lineage: Eukaryota > Viridiplantae > Streptophyta > Magnoliopsida > Poales > Poaceae > Triticum > Triticum aestivum. The sequence goes on along the minus strand of NC_057800.1, from coordinate 388,093,799 downwards.
AAGATAAATAAGTTTGCCTTAAGAAGGCTAGCACAAAGTGGGATACAAATCGAAAGAGGCGCAAGCCTCCTGCCTGGGATCCTCCTAAACTAGTCCTGGTCGCCGTCAGCGGGCTGCACGTAGTAGTAGGCACCTCCCGAGTAGTAGTAGTCGTCATCGATAGTGGCGTTTGGCTCCTGGGCTCCATCATCTAGTCGCAGCAATCGAGTATAGAAAAGGGGAAAAGAGGGAGCAAAGCAACCGTGAGTACTCATCCAAAGTACTCGCAAGCAAGGAGCTACACTACATATGTATGCATTGGTATCAAATGGATTAATGGTATCATATGTGGGCTGAACTGCAGAATGCCGGAATAAGAGGGGGATAGCTAGTCCTTTTGAAGACTACGCTTCTGGTAACCTCCATCTTGCAGCAGTAGAAGAGAGTAGATGGTAAGTTCACCAAGTAGCATCGTGTAGCATAATCCTAACCGATGATCCTCCCTTCGTCGCCCTGTGAGAGAGCGATCACCGGTTGTACCTGGCACTTGGAAGGGTGTGCTTTATTAAGTATCTGGTTCTAGTTATCATAAGGTCAAGGTACAACTCCCGGTCATCCTTTTACTGAGGGACACGGCTATTCGAATAGATCAACTTCCCTGTAGGGGTGCACCACATTTCCCAACACGCTCGATCCCCTTTGTCCGGACACACTTTTCTGGGTCATGCCCGGCCTCGGAAGATCAACACGTCGCAACCCTACCTAGGCACAACAGAGAGGTCAGCACGCCGGCCTAAATCCTGTGGCGCAGGGGTCTGGGCCCATCGCCCATTGCACACCTGCACGTTGCGTACACGGCCGGAGAGCAGACCTAGCAACCTCCATTACAAAGGAAGTTGCGTTACGCGGTCCAACCCGGCGCGCGCCGCTCAGTCGCTGACGTCGCGAAGGCTTCCGCTGATACCACGACGTCGAGTGCCCATAACTGTCCCGACGTAGATGGTTAGTGCGTATAGGCCAGTAGCCAGACTCAGATCAAATACCAAGATCTCGTTAAGCGTGTTATTTTGATATAACCATGGACGCCGACCAGGGCCAGGCCCACCTCTCTCCTCGGTGGTCTCAACCTGCCCTGTCACTCCGCCACAAAGTAACAGTCGGGGGCCTTCGGGAACTCAGGCCCACCTCTACCGGGATGGAGCCACCTGCCCCTTCAGCCCCCAACATCGGAATCACTCGCGGGTACTCCTACAAGCCAACCCGACTTTAATCACCACCTGTATAGCATGTATATATGTATAAGTATATACCCGTGATCACCTCCCGAGTGATCACGGCTTGATAGTATAGCATGGCAGATAGACAAGAATGTAGGGCCACTGATGATAAAGTAGCATCCTATACTAAGCATTAGGATTACAGGTAAAGGTAACAACAGTAGTAGCAAGGACATGTTATGCATCAGGATAGGATTAACGGAAGCAGTAACATGCTACACTACTCTAATGCAAGCAGTATAGAGAAGAGTAGGCGATATCTGGTGATCAAGGGGGCGGGCTTGCCTAGTTGCACGGACAAGAAGGAGGGGTCGTCAACACCGTAGTCGTACTGGGTAGCAGTGGCGTCGGTCTCAGTGTCTAGCGAGAGAAGAGGGGGAAGAAACAATAAATATAATGCAAACAAATGCATGACGACGCATGACATGACAAAGCGTGATGCTAGGTGTGCCCTAATGCGGTACGAGGTGGTACCGGTGAAGGGGGAAAACATCCGGGAAAGTATTCCTGGTGTTTTGCGTTTTCGGACAGATGAACCGGAGGGGGAAGGTTGCGTGTTTGCTATGCTTGGGATGCGTGGCGGACGAACGGACTGCGTATTCGGATTCGTCTCGTCGATCTGAGTAACTTTCATGTTCAAAGTATTTTCATCCGAGTTACGGTTAATTTTATGAATTTTCAAAGTTTAAAAGATTTCTAGAATTTATTTAACTCGAATTATAAACGGTGAAATACTTTGCCACCTAGCAGTATTCTAGCCACAATGTATGCCAGTGGGGCCAGTGGGGCTGGGTTGAACCAGTCAATATTTGACTGGTCAACACATGAATAGTAGAAGTGGATCCCACATGTCATAGGCTATACCTAAACAAATAAATAAATACTAACCTAATTAATGGGGTCCACATGTCATCTATTAGTAGCTAACCTAAATACTAATTAACCCTAAACTAATTGAAGCTCCGGCCATGGTCGCGGGACGGCGTCAGGCGCAGCAGGGCACACGCACAGATGGGGACAGCTCCGGCCAGGGTGGGTGACGACCGGCAAACGGGCAGCGCGGGCGCGGACGGCGAGCAGGGGGTCAACATGGCACACGGCTACGGCAGCAATAGCAGGACGGTAGCTGTGCAAAGCACCAGCAACTAGTGAAGAAGCTAGCAGGAGTAGCAGCGACAGTATGCAAGTATGTACATACGCGGCAACTCGGATGAGCTCGGGGACGGCGGTTACGACGACTAATCGACAACAAGGAGAGGGGGTTTGGAAGAGCGGCTCACAGCGGTGCCGAAGACATGGTCGGGGTGGACCGGAGTGACGGCATCGACGGCGAGTTGGTGAAGGCCGGTTGAAGAAGTCGATGATGGCGGTGGTTACGCAGCTCCCCGGCTTAAGCTGGTCCCCGGAACGGACGAAGCCGAGCACGACGATCCTCCAAGATGTGCCGCCGAGCGACAGCGATGACGGTGGCCGTGGCAACAAGGGCGAGGCAGTGGTGACACCGAAGATATCAAGCTCGATTTCGAGCAGAAGAAGAAGGGGTGATGGGGGAATGAGGGGGAGATGGACGCGCTCGATCTAGGGTTTTCATTTGGCATAGTGAAAGGGCATTTCCATAATTTATGTTTTGGATGATCATGACAACCCTTTATGGTCTAATCGTGTGCTATATGTTTCAGGTTCTCGATGCTTAGGCTTACATCGGATTGCTATTGCCTCTCGAAGGAAAAGATCGAAGACGCGTCCTCCACGCTTTTTATTTCCTTTGGTCGTAGAGTACCCGTACTATCAAGAGGGAATCCTCATTAGGAAGCTCTGGGGGAATCAGTTCACGTACACTTTTCTCACCCTCTCTTTGCCTTCCTCAGGTGTGTGTGGGAGAGAGAGTTTTCCTTGCCTCTTCCCCTCTTTTCTGCTCACTGTTTCTGCCCAGCGGTTGTACCGCTCTCTGGAGCGGTTGTACCGCTGGGTCTTGTCGCTCACCAGCTTTGCTCGAGCGGTTGTACCGCTGCCTCCGGGCGGTGGTACCGCCACCATGCTCTGCAACAGCTGGGGCGGTGGTTCCGTCCATGCACCGCTCAAGTACCGCTCTCGCTTCTGGTTTGATGCGGTTCTTGGGCGGTAGTGGCCCGGTTGGTCCGGTCGTTCCACGATGACCGGTACCACCGGTGGTCCGAGCGGTTCTTCCGCTCAGTACTTAGCCGCCCAAGAGCTCAAGGCCATGCGGTTGTTCCGGCCAGGCACCGCCCAAGTACCGGTCAAGCTCCTGTTTTGATGCGGTGGTTGTGCGGTAGCCAGGCGGTTAGTCCGGTTATTTTTCTTAGCCGGTACTACCGCCCGCCTGTCCGGTTGTACCGCTTGGTAGGGTTCTGCAGTTACACCGTGAGTCCCGGTTGTACCGGGACGAGGACCGGTTGTACCGCTGCAGTGCAAAAAACGCAGTAACGGTTGGAAATGTGGGGTGACTATTTAAGGGAGCTTCTCCCACCTACCACTCCTACCTTTGACCTCTCTCACTCCACCATTAATGCCCTTCAAGCTCTCTTGCCCGATCTCTCTCTCTAGCCACTCAAACTTGTTGATTTGCTAGGGATTGAAGGAGGAGACCTAGATCTACACTTCCACCAAAGGATATTTGCTTCCCCCATACTTTCTTGTGTGGATTTTGTTACTCTTGGGTGTTTGAGCACCCTAGACGGTTGAGGTCACCTCGGAGCCATATTCCATTGTGGTGAAGCTTCGTGGTTTTTGTTGGGAGCCTCCAATTAAGTTGTGGAGAGAGCCCCAACCTTGTTTGTAAAGGTTCGGTCGCCGCCTTCAAGGGCACCAATAGTGGAATCACGGCATCTCGCATTGTGTGAGGGCGTGAGGAGAATACGGTGGCCCTAGTGGCTTCTTGGGGAGCATTGTGCCTCCACACCGCTCCAACGGAGACGTACTTCCTCTCAAAGGGAAGGAACTTCGGCAACACATCCTCGTCTCCACCGTCTCCACTCTTGGTTATCTCGTGCCTTTATTTGAGCAAGCTTACTTGTTTCATATCTCTTGCTTGCTTGTGTACCTATCCTCGTTGCATCATATAGGTTGCTCACCTAGTTGCATATCTAGACAACCTACTTTGATGCAAAGTTTAAATTGTTAAAGAAAAGCTAAAAATTGTTAGTTGCCTATTCACCCCCCCCTCTAGTCAACCATATCGATCCTTTCAATTGGTATCAGAGCCTCGTCTCTTTATTAAGGACTTTACCGTCCAAAGAGTATGGTTGATACCGTAGACGGTGTGGAGGAACACTCCGGTGTGAATCCGATCTCGTCTACGGGAGATGGGGGAACTTCGGTCTCTCGTGAGGAGTTCAATGTGGCCTTGGAGACATTGAAAACCTCCATGACGACCGAAGTCGAAAGCATGTTTACTAAATTTCTTGAGGGGCTTAAACTATCCACCGCACCGTTGAAAGTGGGTGATCCCGCCAACAAGGTGACGGATGCTATCCCCGACAAGGGGGAAGCTAGTAGTGAAAAGGCTCCTTCTTCTAGTGGCAAGAATGGCACCGGCATCTTTGCCCATGTGGAACCACCACTTGTTTATGGTGGACCGGTTCCTTCCACTCATTTGAATCATGCCGGTCCTCCCCCTAAGATTGTGAAAAATGAGGATTTTGATTCTTGGGTTTACCGCTTTAAACGTCATTTAAATCATGTGAACACTAACCTTTGGAGAATCATTGAAGAAGGTTTCTATCCACATGATCCAAGCAACTTCACTCCTCGAGAAGCCGCGGACAATCAATTCAATGAGAATGCTCTCTTCATCATTCAAGATGCAATTCCACCCGAAGACCTACCTCATCTTCGTCCCTTTGCCTTGGCCAAAGATGCATGGCATTGTGTCGTGTCTCTCTACCGGGGAAGCGCAAGCATTCAACGCTCCAACTATGAAGTGGTACAAGATGAGGCCGATGAGTTTGCAATGAAGGAAGATGAAGAACCTCGTGAGCTCTATCGGAGAGTAACCAAACTCGCGGTCTCACTACGAGATCACGGGAGCAAGGACACGGATGACAATTGGATCAAGCGCAAATTCCTCAAGGCAATGATGCCCTATCACAAGGCCATGTCCTCCGTCATTCGTCAAAGACCGGACTTCCACACTTTGACCTCAAGCGAAGTGTTGGATGAGTTTGTGGCCATGAACATTTTGGACAAGACCGCCGACAATGCGGTGCTCCGTTCTCAACGGGCAAAGAAGCCTAACCTTGCATTGAAGGCCAAGCTCATCGTGGAAGAAGAAGAAGAGGAAGAAGAGGAGAGCAACCCCGAAGATACGAAGTATGCATATCATGAACACATGGCACTTGCTTCAAGGCAATTTTGGAGCAAGAAAAACTCGAGGCCAAACTTTAGCAAAAACAACTCGAGTGGCACAAGGGGCAAGCAACGTGTAAGGACTTGCTACAATTGCGGCAACGTGAGTCATTTCGTTGCGGAATGCCCGTATGAGAAGAGGGAAGACAATGGTGGCAAGCTCATCCGAAAGGACAAGGCCAAGTCGTTCCCCAACAAGAACAACTTCACCAAGAAGACTCCTCCCAAGGCTTTGGTTGTGCAAGAAGAGTACAATGAGGATGATGACGATGATGAAGATGATGAGTCGGTTGCCATGGCCTCCGTTGCCATTGCAACAACGTCACGGGTGTCTCTCTTCGACTCACCCAACGAGAGCATCACCGCCAAGTGCCTCATGGCTAAAGCCACCAACAAGGTAACCTCCAACATCAAAACTACCATCATTAATCATCCTTCCCCGACGGATAGCATTAATGAACTTGAGGGAGCTAATGTGGAGGCTAACGAGTTTGAGGCCTTTATGGGCAAACTCAAGGGAAAATCCAAGAAGCACTTTGTTGCTCTCTTGGAACAACTTGGTGAAGCCAATGACATGATCGAGGCTCACGAAGACACCATCTCTAAGATGGAAGGGCATAGTCGTGACTATGCCGATGAGATTTCGGATCTTTCCAATGCTCTTGAGGAAGAGCGTGGTCTTCGTTTGGCTCTTGAGGAGTCACACAACGTTGATCATGCTAAGTTAAAGAAAGATTATGATCATGTCCTCATTGTTTCTCGTGTGCTAAATTCCGAGAAGGCCAAACTCGGGGTTGATCTTGCTAGACTCAAAGAGGAGTTTGATATACTTGACAAGGCCCACAAGGCCTTGAAGGGTATTCACGCTAGTCTCAAGGAGTCTCATGATCAACTCCAAGTGAAGCTAACTAAGGAGAAAGCAACTTTTCCTCATATGGTTTTAATTGATAATGCAAATGCTACTAACCCGTGTTGTGAGCATATACATCTTGTTGAGGAAAATGCTAAGTTGAAGGAGCAACTTGAGAGAGGTCTTGCGACTTGCATACAAGGCAAGAAGAACCTCAACGATCTCTTGATCAACCAAAAGGGAGGTGTGGCCAAGGAAGGGGTTGGGTACGTGCCCGACTCCAAGAACAAGAAGAAGAATGACAAGACCAAACGACCTCCTCCCCTCATGCAAACCTTTGTGAGGGAGGGAGAGAGTGCCCCCGAGGAGAAGAAGAAGAACAATGTCAAGAAGGGCAATGTCACCCCTCCCAACAAAGCCGGCGATTTTAATCCTTCTTATGTGTTATGCCGTGCTAGTGATGGGCATGTTTATGCCAAATTTGTTGGTTCTCTTCATGAGTACATTGAATGGTCTATTTGGGTTCCTAAGACCCTTGTTACTAACATCAAAGGACCCATTACAAAATGGGTACCTAAAACCAAGCATTGATCTCTTGTAGGTGTTTGCTTCCGGTGGTGGATCATGGTTGCTCGATAGCGGAGCTACAAATCATATGACCGGAAGCAAGGACTTGGTGGTGGACGTGCACAAGGTTCCATCTATGCCCACCAATGTCGAGTGGGGTGACGCCTCATCTTCTAAGGTATTGGGACTTGGCAAGGTGGTCATCTCTCATGATCTCACGATCGAGAAGGTCATGCTTGTTGAGTCCCTTGCATACAATTTACTTTCCGTTCGTCAACTTGCAATCATGGGCTTTGCCACTTTCTTTGATATCGATACCGTGGCCCTCTTGTGGAGCAAGACTCTTAAAGTAGCCTTTGTTGGGCATGTCGAGAACGGTCTATATGTGATTAACTTTTCGGAGCGACCCACTAAGACCGCGACATGCCTAATGGCTAAAGTTGATGTGGGATGGCTTTGGCATCGCCGTTTAGCCCATGTCAATATGAGATCTTTGCAAAGTCTCCTCAAGGGGGACCATGTCCGTGGACTAACGAATGTTAGTTTTGCTAAAGATCGTGCTTGCAGTGCCTGTATCGAAGGAAAGCTACATGAGAAGGCTCACCCTCCCACGACTATCATTTATTCAAAGAGGCCTTTGGAGCTCCTTCACATGGATCTCTTTGGGCCTCCATCCTTCGATAGTCTTGGAGGTAGGAAGTATTGCTTGGTGATTGTGGATGACTACTCAAGGTACACGTGGGTGTATTTCTTCAAGAGGAAGAGCGAGACCCAACAAACCGTCATTGACTTTGCAAATGAAGCACAACGTCAACACAATGCAAAGATCTTGACAATAAGAAGTGACAACGGCACCGAGTTCAAGAACTACACCTTGGATGAATTTCTTAGTGATGAGGGAATCAAGCATCAATATTCCGCACCATACACCCCTCAACAAAACGGTGTTGCGGAGAGGAAGAACCGGACGTTGATGGATGCGGCAAGGACCATGATGGCGGAGTTCAAGTCTCCGTACAACTTTTGGGCCGAAGCCATCAACACCGCGTGTCATGCATCCAATCGGCTCTACCTCCGCAAGGGCTTGAACAAGACTCCATATGAGATACTCACCGGTAACAAGCCCAACCTCAAGTACTTCCGGGTATTCGGGTGTAAGTGTTTCATTCTCAAGAAAGGTGTTCGGTTGTCTAAATTTGAGGCTAGAGCTCATGAGGGCATATTTGTTGGTTATGCTACAAACTCTCATGCTTACCGTGTCCTCAATAAATCCACGGGACTTATTGAGGAGACGTGTAACGTGGAGTTTGATGAGAATAACGGCTCCCAAGTGGAGCAAAGTGGCACTTGTGATGTAGGTGATGAAATTCCTCCTCAAGCCATAAGAAGAATGGGTGTTGGTTTTATCCTACCCATTGAGGAACCCCTTGTGGCCGAAGGAGAAGGACAATGCTCCACTCAAGTGGAGCCATCACCAACCCAAGGCCCACACGCTTCCGAAGAACAAAGTGAAGGCCCTCAACCTCATGAACAAGACCAAGGGCAAGATCATACTCAAGACGGTGTTGACACACCAAGTGATGCCCAAGGTCAAGTTCTCTCCCCCGAGCAAGTTCAAGATCAAGAACAAGTTCATGACGGCGCTCAAGATGATCAAGTAACCGCTCCTCAACTCACCACCGAGGAGGAATTAGAGCGTCGTGCCGCCAAGATTGCATCCAAGCTCTCCACCAAGGATCATCTCATGACGAATGTGCTTGGAAGCTTAAGAAAGGGGGTAAGCACTCGTAGACAATTAGCAAATTATTGTGAGCATCACGCGTTTGTCTCTTGTGTGGAACCCCACAAGGTCTATGAGGCGCTAGAAGATCCGGATTGGCTCAATGCCATGCACGAAGAACTCAACAACTTCGAGCGCAACAAAGTGTGGAGATTGGTGCCAAGGCCAACGGGGAACCACAATGTCATTGGAACCAAGTGGATATTCAAGAACAAGCAAGATGCCCATGGGATTATCATTCGCAACAAGGCTCGTTTGGTAGCACAAGGCTACTCCCAAGTCGAGGGTATCGACTACGGTGAAACCTTTGCTCCCGTTGCTCGTCTTGAATCCATTCGCATGTTGATTGCATATGCTTCTCATCATAACTTTAAGTTACAACAAATGGATGTGAAGAGTGCTTTTCTTAATGGTCCCATTAATGAATTGGTTTACGTCAAGCAACCCCCCGGGTTCGAGGATCCCTACTTTCCCGATCATGTGTATCAACTCGATAAGGCACTCTATGGCCTTAAACAAGCCCCACGTGCGTGGTATGACCACCTTACCGAGTTGTTACAAGACCGTGGTTTTGAAGTTGGGCTAATCGACCCCACTCTTTTTACTAAGAAGGTCAAAGGGGAGTTGTTTGTGTGCCAATTATATGTTGATGATATTATCTTTGGTTCTCCTAACAAAGCTTTCAATGAGGAATTTGCCGCTCTCATGACCTCAAAGTTCGAGATGTCCTCCATGGGAGAGTTGAAGTTCTTTCTAGGGTTCGAAGTGAAGCAAAGAAGAGAAGGAACCTTCATCAATCAATCCAAATACACTCAAGACATGCTCAAGAGATTCAAGCTAAGTGACGTCAAGCCGGCTTCCACTCCAATGCCCACCAAGTGCCAACTTGACTTAGATCCCAATGGTAAAGTGGTGGGTCAAAAGGTATATCGTTCCATGATTGGATCCTTGCTTTACCTTTGTGCATCTAGACCGGACATCATGTTGAGTGTGGGAATTTGTGCACGGTTTCAAGCCGCACCTAAGGAAAGTCACTATGTGGCGGTCAAACGAATCTTTCGATATTTGGCTCATACCCCAAACTTTGGCTTATGGTACCCAAGAGGATCAAACTTCAAGCTTGTAGGGTACTCGGATTCCGATTGGCCGGGAGACAAAGTGGATAGGAAGTCCACTTCCGGAGGGTGCCAATTCCTTGGTTGCTCTTTGGTAAGTTGGTCTTCCAAAAAGCAAAGTTGTGTGTCTCTCTCGTCCACTGAGGCGGAGTATGTTGCCGGCCGGTAGTTGTTGTGCTCAACTCCTATGGATGAGGCAAACTTTAAAGGATTACGGTGTCACTTGTGACAAAGTGCCTCTTTGGTGTGACAATGAAAGTGCCATCAAGATCTCTCTCAACCCGGTGCAACACTTCAAGACGAAGCATATTGAGATCCGGTATCACTTCATCCGGGATCACATTAGGCAAGGAGAGATCGAGCTCAACTATGTCAACACTCATGACAACCTTGCAGATATTTTCACGAAGCCCTTGGATGAAGCAAGATTTCGCGAGTTAAGGCATGAGCTAAATATCATTGATTCGAGCAATGTGGCTTGAACCCTTGCACACCCTACCACGCTCAATTTGTTGTCTAGTTTAGGTGTAGGCATGGACATAGGGGGAGTGTTGTTCTCTCAATGAACTCTCCCTCCCCCCATTATGCATAAATTGATTGTGTCTTTCACATTAGCCATATTTGATGGTACTTGTGCTTCAAAGACGAGTTTTGGTCATGGACCCAAGGATAATTATTCGCGGTGCCATACCAATTGACTCAAACATAGGTGGCCTCGGCCACCGTCCTCTCTTCGGGAGGTTGGAGTTAGCCTTGTTGTTCTCGTGTTGTTTTCTCCTTTCTCTCTTTGCTCTTTGTGTTAGGTTCTCCTAGGGTGTTGTTTCTCTCCTATTTTGTGCCCCTTCTTCCTCCCTTCGGATTGCACTTTTTTGATCTTGGCTTGGGCTTAGGTGGTCGGGAGGTACAACCGGTACCATGAGCGGTTCTACCACTGGTACCGGGTTGTGCCATCCCAAGGGTCTTCGTTCGGTGCTTGGGCGGTTTCACCGCACAAACCCATGGTAACCCACGTCTGGTACTACCGGTTGATGTCGTGCGGCACTACCGCTGCCTCCCAGGCACCGGAAGCACCGCCTCCATCCACCGGTCTGTACCAGACGAGCGGTACAACCGCTCCCCTAAGCGGTTCTATCGAGGCGTGTGTACGGGCCTATATATACTCGACGGGGCTGAAGGGTTGTCTTTTTCCCTTCGTCCTTGTTCCTTTTTTTGCCCTAGCCACCGGCCATCTCTACCCCTGCCCCGTAGTGCGTCTCGCGCTTCGGATCCTTGGCTCTCCGTGGATTCTCTCCGTGGAGGCCTCCCGATCTCTTCCCATGGATGGTGGTAATGCCTCGTGTTCTTTGCCTCTAGATTTTTTTAGGGTTCTTCCTTGTCTAGGGCTTTTCTTATCTTTCCCCGTTTAGTGTTCGATCTATGGCTTAGAAGAGTTCTTTGTTAGCCTCCTATCTTGTTTGCAGCACTTAGAATTCGGAATATTACTTGTGTGATTCGTATAGCTCGGTTAGATCTATCTTCCCTGGTAGTGCCACTATCAGCGGTTCTACCGGCGGAAGATCCGGTACAACCGGAGTATATCAACCACTAAGCATTGTTCTATCTTCTCTATTGTTGCAACTTGTTCCTTTTCTGCTAGTGGGTGCAATCCTCTCATCCTTGTTGGGTTTTTGTGTGTTCTTTTCGTGTGTGTGTTCAGGTGGCATTCGCCCTCATGATTTTCCTGAGTCCATGCCTAAGGAGAAGCTTGCCCCTCTATACATTCGGGGCCGTGGGATTATGGGAGAATCCAAGGATTTGGAGAAGGTCTATGACATCATGCACCGAGTGTTCCGCAATGTGCTCTTGCCCAAGGTGGGCAATCAAGATGAGATTCATGGCTATCTGGTTGACTTGATGGTTGCTATGAAGACCATGGTGGGGACAGGGGCAACGTTTGATGTGTCAAATTGGCTGTGGCATGAGATGTACAACATGGTCATCTACCGTAAAGTCCCAATCTACGCTCCGTTTGTCATGTGCTTTCTGAACTCTGTGTGGGCTGTTCGTCGTCCTGGAGAGCTCCTCACTTCTCCAGACAACCTCACTGTTCATGAGGTCAAGCTCCTTAAGAAGAAGAAGCATGCCGAGCCTCGCTTCCCTGAACATGCTCCTGAGGATGTCTATGCTACTTCTGACGATGAGGACTTTGAGCTGGAGCCTGGGGCCCAGCCTTCGTGGGTGGCCAAACTTACTGCCAAGGTGAAGAAGACATTTTGTCTCCAGGCTGACATCCAGAAGAAGATGTATGAGGCACATGTCAATGAGAAGCTTGCACGGCGTCGCCAAATTGCAATGATGAAGCACCTCAACATGCAGGTTCAGAGTGGCTCTGAGAAGAGCATCACCCCAGAGGAGCGTTGGATCTCTACCCATAGCACCTGGACTGATGATGAAGCCCCTCCCCAGCCATCATCCTCGTTTGCAGCAGCTGACAATGCCATGGAAGAATCTGATCACGACGACGATGACGACTCTGATGATGAAGATCCAGATGCAACCGAGGAGTCAGAGGAGGACGCCTGAGCTTTGGGTCGCTAGCTTCGCTCTTTTCCTTTTTGGTGTCTTGATGCCAAAGGGGGAGAGGGTTCTATAGGTCTCGGGGATTTGCTTGGGTTTTTTTTCTCGTGTTTTGTGTTTGGTTGTGGACCTGTTTCATGAGACTTGTTACTCCGTTTACCTTTCCGTTCGTAGGTCATTATCGTTATTATTGCCTATCCTTTTGAGCTCAGAGTGATGAGTCTATAAAATCTAGGGGGAGTCTAGTCCTGAAAGTGTGCCCATGCTTTCTATCAGCTAGTACTTGTTGGGGCACACATTCAGGGGGAGTTCCGTCTAGATTTCATTGACTTATCTCTTGCAAATTGTGTTGTTGTCATTATCCACCAAAAAGGGGGAGATTGAAAGGGAATTTCCCTACTTTATGTTTTGGATGATGATGACAACCCTTTATGGTCTAATCGTGTGCTATATGTTTCAGGTTCTCGATGCTTAGGCTTACATCGGATTGCTATTGCCTCTCGAAGGAAAAGATCGAAGACGTGTCCTCCACGCTTTTATTTTCTTTGGTCGTAGAGTACCCGTACTATCAAGAGGGAATCCTCATTAGGAAGCTCTAGGGGAATCAGTTCACGTACACTTTTCTCACCCTCTCTTTGCCTTCCTCAGGTGTGTGTGGGAGAGAGAGTTTTCCTTGCCTCTTCCCCTCTTTTCTGCTCACTGTTTCTGCCCAGCGGTTGTACCGCTCTCTGGAGCAGTTGTACCGCTAGGTCTTGTCGCTCACCAGATTTGCTCGAGCGGTTGTACCGCTACCTCCAGGCGGTGGTACAGCCACCATGCTCTGCAACAGCTGGGGCGGTGGTTCCGTCCATGCACCGCTCAAGTATCGCTCTCGCTTCTGGTTTGATGCGGTTCTTGGGCGGTAGTAGCCCGGTTGGTCCAGTCGTTCCACGATGACCGGTACCACCGGTGGTCCGAGCGGTTCTTCCGCTCAGTACTTAGCTACCCAAGAGCTCAAGGCCATGCGGTTGTTCCGGCCAGGCACCACCCAAGTACCGGTCAAGCTCCTGTTTTGATGCGGTGGTTGTGCGGTAGCCAGGCGGTTAGTCCGGTTATTTTTCTTAGCCGGTACTACCGCCCGCCTGTCCGGTTGTACCGCTTGGTAGGGTTCTGCAGTTACACCGTGAGTCCTGGTTGTACCGGGACGAGGACCGGTTGTACCGCTGCAGTGCAAAAAAATGCAGTAACGGTTTGAAATGTGGGGTGACTATTTAAGGGGGCTTCTCCCACCTACCACTCCTACCTTTGAGCTCTCTCACTCCACCATTAATGCCCTTCAAGCTCTCTTGCCCGATCTCTCTCTCTAGCCACTCAAACTTGTTGATTTGCTAGGGATTGAAGGAGGAGACCTAGATCTACACTTCCACCAAAGGATATTTGCTTCCCCCATACTTTCTTGTGTGGATTTTGTTACTCTTGGGTGTTTGAGCACCCTAGACGGTTGAGGTCACCTCGGAGCCACATTCGATTGTGGTGAAGCTTCATGGTTTTTTTTGGGAGCCTCCAATTAAGTTGTGGAGAGAGCCCCAACCTTGTTTGTAAAGGTTCGATCGCCACCTTCAAGGGCACCAATAGTGGAATCACGGCATCTCGCATTGTGTGAGGGCGTGAGGAGAATACGGTGGCCCTAGTGGCTTCTTGGGGAGCATTGTGCCTCCACACCGCTCCAACGGAGACGTACTTCCTCTCAAAGGGAAGGAACTTCGGCAACACATCCTCGTCTCCACCGTCTCCACTCTTGGTTATCTCGTGCCTTTATTTGAGCAAGCTTACTTGTTTCATATCTCTTGCTTGCTTGTGTACCTATCCTCGTTGCATCATATAGGTTGCTCACCTAGTTGCATATCTAGACAACCTACTTTGATGCAAAGTTTAAATTGTTAAAGAAAAGCTAAAAATTGTTAGTTGCCTATTCACCCCCCTCTAGTCAACCATATCGATACTTTCACATAGTTATAGGACGATGGGGAGGACGTGGAGGCCATCCATTGAACAGAACGATTGAAGAAGAGGCCCTAGGTGGGTTGGGATCCTACTGTAGCAATGGGCCAAGTGCAAAATTCCACTCCGTGTTTTTCTTTCGCTAAAACAATAAGTAGCTATTGTCTCCTAAATAGTTTAGTGATCAAAAGAATTTTGTTACTTATGAAATTTTGCACAAAAATGGTATGCAATATTCTAGGGTTGCATAAAAAGTTTGAGGGCATTTACAATTATTTACATTTGTGTTTGAATTTTAAACGGCCAACTTAAATGATGCTGATCCACTTTAATAATTCCCAGGGGCATTTTTGCAATCCAAATGAGGTTGGTTTCATCATGACAAATACGTATGGAATATTTTCTAAAACATGAACTATTTTTTAGACATGTTTGTGAAACTTTAAATTTCACTTACAATTTGAATCTTGAACTTGATTAGGGTTTGGGAGTTGAATTATTTCTTATGGAAATTTAACTATGATGATCACGATGACATGGCCATTAGCATGGGATTACTGTAGCATGATTCTCGGGGTGTTACACACGGCCGGTCCTGACCAACCCAAACCCTCTTCATCACACGCATGTGCTTCCCGCCCGAAACGGTCAGTGCCGCATTCATGCCCGGCCAGAGCGGACGCGACCTCTCACTAGCGCCGGCATTGATTGTGGCACGCAGGCCGAGAGAGCGTCGCCCGCGCCGCTTCCGGGTGCACGCGGCTGCTCCGCGTTCAAAGGTCGCAATAGCTGGCTACAACATGTGCGATCTCTTCCAGTAGTAAGTTCTTGGGAGTCCGTGCTACAGCTAGCTGTCCTCCCCCAACTCGTCAATCTCTTCTAGTAGTGCTAGTACTCCATGGCGCGATCCATTGACAAGCAGGCGGGAAAGTTACGGTATACTACTCGGTTTGCGGTGAGTGGCATGCCGAGCGACCATGTGGGGTCGAGCCGTGGAGGAGGGTGAGACACGAACACGACAGAAGTGATTTAAACATTGGTTTTGCTCGATGGCGTGATCCAATGAAACGAAACGTTGGTTTCTCTCCATTTCCATTTTTTCTCCGGAAAAACGGAAACTTTTGCACTCCATTTTCATTCCTATTCCAAGGTTGCCCCATTACAACATTCCATCAAATACAAAGGAAAACTAACACGCGTGCTGATGCATCTCAATGATTCACAGATCATAGCCAATATTTACTTCACAACTAAAGAAAAAAATTGTGAGAGCGTGTACGATAGAAAAACTACTGATGGGGTCGCTACGACTTAAACCCTAAAACCTAAACATGATTTAATTTCCTGGCCAGGTAGAACCTGTCGAAGGAATGTGCTAGAGAGAGATTCTTTAGTGAGAATGTCAGCAACAATAGAAGCAGCACTCTTTGGTTCTCCACCTTCTGGTACCTCTTTTTCCATAGCACTTTCCATGTCGGGAAGGAAAGACGGCTGTCACCCTCGGATCATACGATGCTTTTGTGCAGTTCCACTAGAATCGACCTGAGCATCCCTGATGGCAAAGATATTGAAGAAGTGTGATTAGAATAATAGTACTGGCACTAGTTCAGGAAACATAAACTCATCACAAATAGAAGCCGGTAGAAGTAGAGAAAGATCGACATGGAGATGGAGCTACAGCAGTGGAGCAACCAGCTCCAAAAGGAAGATGGACTACCTGGGACGTCGGGCTGTAGCTAGAAGGGCGGTTGGGACGCGACATCAGCCCATACCACGGTGACCCCCGATTGGGACGCACCGACTGTGGGTTTTCTCCCTCGCCGATGTCGACAGCGTCTACGCAGAACATTGTTCCCTTCCCCCAGCTGCGGGATCAGGCCCGTCGTTCTATGTTTGTGAAGAGAGAAACCTAAGCAAGCAGGCTTGTAGCTTAGGCTCCTGCTAGTGTATATATAGTGGTTTTCTTTTTCTCTCATATCGACCATTTTATATTGCGTACGTGTCATTCAAGAGTGAAATGAAGGTTGCTTCTTCTGACTAACTTACTGTATGATTTGACTGCTCCTTAGTGGCCCCTACATGTACTCCCCCTACGTGTATGCAACAGTCACACATACACATGGACGCAAAAACGCGTGCGACGCCCTAATGCATGCATGTACGAGCACACGACGGAACACACACTGTCACGCTCAAGTGCTCAACCTACACGTGCATGCACACACATACTCAGTCGGGGTGAGCTAGTGACCATATGAACACTGGAATATATATATATTGAGCGCAATGAGCGTATTATGAAGTCCATTGATCGTATTTTTACAAATATACAGTGACAGACAGTGTATTTATCTCGTTTGAAATTAAGCCATATTAACCGGAGAGGAGGCAGCATGGACTAGCATTACTTTGCTGTGTCCCGTCAACTTGCCGAATGAGGAGAAGGTTGCAGGGCGGGAGAAGCTTGCGTGCGGCGGCTCGCAGGACAAGGAGAAACTTTTGACTAATGCAAGCTCTCCCTCGCTCAGGCGGTGGACGTGCAACAGTTAATTCGGTGTCAGATTGCCAGAAGCATACACTATACTACTAGTGCTATTATTGTTCGACTTCCCGAAGAGCCACGCGCAAAGTTTACTAGTACTACTACTATAGTCCATAAAGGTGCGTACTATACTAGTACTAGGAACCGGATGGAGGAGCGTCTGCACTCTTATTACAATTTTAAAATGTGATAAAGCAATCTTCAACACATTTGGTTCTCTTCGAGGGTTCTTGCATGTGATAATGGAAGTTGATTGCATGGAACACTCGCCACAATTCTCGCTTAATTCTGGCTCATATCCTGTTACAAATAGTAGCGCTCATTAATATTTCCTCTTTTTTTGTTATTCAGCATGTAAACAGGTCAGCAAACCTTGCGACGCATCTTCGTATGAACCGTGCTTGCTGCACTTTGAATGTGGCCGAGAGCTGGCTTGATGAAACACCTCGCTTCCTACTTCTTTTTTTGCGGGGTACCTCGCTTCCTAGTGACCAGTGTCTTCGCTGATCGTCCTAAGAATGCTTATATACGAATAAAGCTCTCTCATTTACCCGCAAAAAAGATTAAGCCATATTAACCAGAAAGGAGGGAGTATGGACTAGCACTACTTTTTGGTGTGTCCCGTCAACTCGCAGAACAAGGAGAAGCTTGCAGGACAAGGTGAAGCACGCTTACGCCTTTTGACTAATGCAACCTACCCTCGGTGGACATGCATCAGTCCATTCGGTGTCAGATTGTCAGAGGCATACACTGTAGTACCCAACATGCGGAGTACCATCATTGTTCGACTTCACGAAGGGGCGAAGAGCCAAGCGCAGTAGTACACGTACTTGGTTTTGCACCTTCATACTACTCCACCCTCCGTCACAGTTTACAGGGCGTGCTTCATTATGATGCATTTCTCTCAATGCATTTCCACCACCAGATAGACTTTAGACACGTTTGGTATAATGCTCAATTAATTAGGGCGTGGTAACCACAATCAAGTCCACAATTTTCTCTCCATGTACTGTACTACTACGGAGTGCATGCATGTGTGTACCCGGGGTGGAAGCACTGCATGCATGTGTGTACGCATTATTCCCTCTAGTAATAGACGCCGTGCTAAAACTACCAATGCTATTTTTCAGGCCGATCGCTAGTCGCCTTGGTCCCACAGATTTTTTTCCTTTTTTCTGAAGCGTGCTGTATAAATAGTGACAGATGGAGTAGTACGAGCGGATTCAAAGAAGAGCGTATTGATGGTTGCTTCTTCAAAGCAACTTACAGTGGGAAAGGTGGGGCTTATGATTTGACTGCTCATTACTCACTATTAATGCGGCGCAACGACCGGGCTGAGTCTCCCATGCGGTTGTGCACTACCCCCTCGGTTCTTAAATGTACTCCGGAGTATTTGTCTTTCTAGAGATTTCAACAAGTGACTACTCTCTCTCTCAAATATTTGTCTTTTTAGAGATTTCAAATGGACTGGCACATACGGATGTATATAGACATATTTTAGAGTGTACATTCACTCATTTTGCTCCGTATGTAGTCACTTGTTGAAATCTCTGTTAAGACGAATAGAATATTTAGGAATGGAGGGAGTACACATACGAAGCAAAATGAGTGAATCTACACTCTAAAATATGCCCGTTTGAAATTTGTAAAAAAGACAAATATTTAGGAACGAAGGAGTATAATTTTGTGCATGGCACATGGACCCGAATGATGAAGAGGCTTCTGGCAATGATATCAAGCTTGCATCATTTGTTTACATAATTGACGTACTATACAAATAATTTTCCAACGACATGAAATTGTACAATGGTGTGAGCTTTCAGCTTTTGTTTCGCGTGTCTTGCCATCGATGCTCTTTCAGAAACAATAAAAAACTAACTTCCTTGCTAATGCATGTCGATTATTAGCAGATCAGAGCTAATAATTACATCACAACTGAAGACAAAGTTGTGAGAAGGTGTTAAATTAAAATTGATCCATGCTTTCATTGGCGGCAATGTCCCCCCAGCTCTGTCTAAATCAACAAGGCATGTTGGGAAAAAAGTAGCTGTCTGGAGCATGCAACATTCCGATCATTTTGTGCAGTTCCACTAAAATAGAGCTGAGCGTCCCTGTTCCAAAGATATCAAGTGTGATTACGATAATAGAGGATTGCTGATGAAACAATAAACACACAAATAGAAGCAGGTCACCTTTGCAGTCTCTCTTAATACTAACTAGTTGGAGAAGATTAGGCTCGGAGTTGGATGAGGAGGATAGAGCAAAACCAATCTCCCTTTGTGCAGTCGCACTGAAATGTAGAGACGTTGCCCGTGTGACATTTTAGTACAACTGCACAAAACACTCTTAAGAAAAAAGTGATTTGTGCAGTTCACCAAAAGGTCGCAATAGCAATGACGTGAAATGGATAGCCCTGTTTGCAAAAAGAGGTAGAAAGGAAACAATTACTAGCCAATAACAGTTGATGACACATGCGACGACAAAAAAGAAGCATATTCCTTGTACTAAGGGAAGATAACAACACGGTTGTGTTTGTCTAAAACGGTGTGAGGACGAGAATGCAATATGGAAAGTACACCGGACGAGCGATGTTTTGGGCAAAGAACTATGGAAGATCCACATGCAGCGACGTGGGAAAACGGGCAGTGGAGCAAGGCCGGAGCGGATACCTGGAGGTCGTCGGGATGTAACTAGGTGAGCAGTGGCGGGCGGAATCTGCGAGCAAGTGGCGTAGGCCCTGCCACGCCGGAGCTTGGTCAGAGAGAACGGCGTGTACCGCAGATTGGGACGTGCTGCCTCGGCGCCATCGAACGGAGAAATGATGCACTTCCTCCCTTTCCCCCGGCGGACGGGATGCGGCCGGATCAGTGACCAACGGTGAGAGAGAGAGAGGCCACCACACTCCCTTTCCCCCAGTGGACGGGATGCAGCCGGATCTGTGACCAACGGTGAGAGAGAGAGAGGCCACCGCACTCCCTTTCCTCCGGCGGACGGGATGCGGCCGGATCAGTGACCAATGGTGAGAGAGAGAGAGAGAGAGAGAGAGGCCACCGGAGCCTTGTGTGAGATACTCTGAAGAGCGGACTACCTTTTCCTCCATAAAAATCGTTTTATATTCTGTGTACGTGCCATTGAGCGCTATAACTTTATTTAAAAATAACGCGGCAACGCGTCAAGTCGAACTTTGTTGCATGCACGCATGGTACACGACCTCCCTAGGTAAAAAACCGCTACATGCATTCAAATTAGCACGTGGGCTGCCATTTCGTAAAGAAATGAGCTCCACCGTGTACCCACGCGGGTGTGGCTGGGCATGAAGCATGAGTACGTGCACGGTGCACCTATTCTCTTCTTGTATACATACACCACCTGCGTGGGGTTGTGTGAGAGAGATACAAACCTAGAGAGATATAGTGTGTGGGTTCTTGAGAGTTTTTTTTGGGGGGGTCAATCAAAAAATTTAACATATGCAATGTGTGTGAAATAGAGTCCTGGATATAACATATATATAGAGGGGGCGATCCACGAGAAGAGAGTGGAGGTATCATCGGCTTGAGGTGTCCATAGAATTGAAGAGAGGGATGATGTGTGTGTGTGTGCGCGCGCGCGAGCGATCAATAAAGAGTGCCATCGAATTTGTGTGTGCCCACGTCAAAGATATAGAGTGGTTGGCCTACTGGAACGTGAGATGGGACATGTGCAGTTTGTCTCTGTGGCATGGATACCTACCTGCAGCGCTCGACTATCGGTGTGTGGTGGGGGAAGAGGGAGGCCCAATTAACTATAGAGGTACAATGGCTGGTATATATGTGGAGGAGGAGAGAGGCCAACCTCATGTATTAAGGAGGTCGATCTGCCTCATGTATTAAGGGAGATCGATCGACATCCATGCATATGTGCAGGAGATGAATAAGGTTGGGAGAGAGACAGAGCTAGAGTGTTGGAGGGGGTGGTAGTGGAGTTGCTTCTAACAAATGGTGGGATATGCTTGCTAGACAAACGGAGGGCACGCCTGCAATATCAATAAGAGAGGAGATGGATGCTTGTTGTCTGTGCACGTGCGTGTGAAAGACGGGTCAGGAGGCATGCACGAATGATGAGGGGGGACGATGTGGCTATGGTAAGCAGACATAACTACATAGGAAGATCAATCGCCCTTTGTAAGAGAAAGGAGAGACATAACTTGTGAGGTACGTCGATCGATGGGGGGTAGTTAAAGTCGATCTAGGTATATGTTGGGAGATCGATCGGTATACATGCATGTGTGTGTTAGAAGCAAATGAGGCACGAGGAGAAGGATAGAGAGAGAGGGATGCATGTAGGATGTGGTACGAGAGGCATACTATATCGAGGGGGAGGAGTGTGCGAGTACGAGAACGATGAAAAGAGTGGTGGGAGTGAGGCATGGACGGTGACAAGAGAAGAGGGGAAGCTTGTGTTTGTGCTAGGCACACCTGGCTAGAGAGGCATATCGATCGATGTGTGCC
Organism: Triticum aestivum; assembly: GCF_018294505.1. Taxonomy (NCBI): domain Eukaryota; kingdom Viridiplantae; phylum Streptophyta; class Magnoliopsida; order Poales; family Poaceae; genus Triticum; species Triticum aestivum. Next base: position 388,072,301 of record NC_057800.1, on the reverse strand, counting down.
ATAAAGAAGGAGCTGGGGGGCCTACACACACCGTGGGTGAACGACCTAAAGTGAAAAGACGAATTTGCGCGATGGAGCTAGAGAATGCCGAGGGAGGGTGAGAGGGATGCGGGCGTGTGCATGCACAAGAGAAAGTTAGCGCTAGCTACAAAGATAAGAGGGTTGTGTGGGTGTAAAAGACGGATAGAGATCATATATACTTCATTATAAAAAGTGAATTCGGATATTTGTTGAATTTATCATAGTGTTTCGAACCGACGGATGTGTGAATATATATAACGGTGATACACATGGTGTGGTTATGAACATGGTATACTACATTTAATATGTTTTATCTCTACTCTTATAAAAAACGGAGTTGTTGATGATGGTGTGCCTGCCATCCTGCATTATAGGCCGTCTGATTTATATCTGGCGGATAGCAAGGAAACTATGATGGTTGAAGTTGGCAACAATCATGATTGTAGATTCTTATTGAAATAGAGAAACGAATTCAAATTTAGTTCGAATTGCAGCGGTAGTATAGACATTTGGAACGCACTAAAATGTTGGTATGAGTAGGTTACATGCATTATACAGCAAGCGGAAAAATTTAATCGGACATAACATGGATTCATACTCCCTCCTTCCATCTATATAGGGTGTAATGAGATTTTTAAGACCGCCTTTGACTATTGACAGGATTAATAGTACATGACATGCACAATGTGAAAATTATATCATTGAAAGAACCTTTCACAGACGAATTTAGCGGTGTGCTTTGTGTAAGTTGCATGTCATATATCATTGCTCTAATATTTGGTCAAAGTTAGCATCGAAAAATGCATTAGGCCCTATATAGATGGAAGGAGGGAGTAGCTTTGAATAGCATTTGTATAGTAAAATGGGGCAAGACTCTCTCTTTGTGTGGTGTGAATAGTTTTATTTTTTTCATTTTCTTTTTGGTTGAGGGAAGTGCGAATTGATTTGGTATGTACAAGTACAATATTACTACATGTTAGGCTTGTCCCTGAAATTCAACCCGTGTCTTGTTATATCCTGAAAATTCAGATATCATGCTCCCAAAACTAGCGCCTTCACAACCCGCACCTTGCTATCCCGAAATTACAACGTGTGCGAAAACTCCGTCCAGCTGCCAAATCCCGACACGCAAAATCCCCCTTCTAACCCTGAGCCGAAAGGGCCGCTAGTTCAAATCGGTGGGGGTACTTTTGTAACACACCCTACATTTTGGACAAGCGCGTATCTAAGTCATGCTTCACCCCCTCCCATCGCCCCCTTTTCGCCATTCGAAATCCCAGGCCGCCATAACCTCTCCACTCCAGCCGTGAAATCCCACCCTCCTCTGTCCGCCACGTCACCGCTGCCCAGCCGGAGCCTCTTCCCTGATGACGTCGTCCAGCGCAACAGCACGACGTCCCTCGTCCACCTCCCCGGATGAGGATCCGTCGTCCATCTCGCCGTCACGCCGGTTCAGCCGCCTCGTCCTCCACCTCCAAGGAGCTGCTCCGACGATCGCCTCGTCTATCACGGCTGCTCCATCCCCACAGCGCCGCCTTAACCTGCTCCACCAGAACCGCAGCATCCTCACCGACTCCTCGGACGAAGCCGAGGCCTACTCGGCGCCACCAAAGAGGTTGTACACTCATTGCATCGCACCTTCTCCTTAACTCGACCTCCCGGCGCCGACGGTGCTCCATCCCGCACCACCATGGAGCGGCTACCTTGAAGCCGGCACCGCGGGCGACATCTCCACGGCGGCTCTCCCCTAGTGCGAGGCCCGTTCGGCGGCGACGTCCATACCAGCCGGATCTGCTGCTGTTGCTCCGGCTCTCGCTTGATCGCTCGCTCGCCCAGCTGCTGCTGCTGCTCTCCCCCTCGCTCGTGCTGCTACTCTGCTCCAGTTAGGCCACACATCAGTTGACTGAATCAACTTTTGGGTCAGTCGATTTTCAGGGGTTGGGGGGGCTCACCGGAGTTAAGGAAGAACCACCCGCAGCGGGAACGGGGGCTCGCCGGAGAGGTACCCCACTATCTATCTTAGGGTTCAGGGTGGGGGCGGGGGGGCTAGAGGGCTGGCCGGGGCGGCGGTGGCGAGTTGTTTCGGGGCGGCGAGGTGGCGCTGGGGCTGGCAGTTCGGCCGGTGGTGGCTGGGGCTCAGGGGGGTGCAGGTTGAAGATGAATTGTAGGCCCTCCCTAAACTACATGTCAAGTGCCTCTCTGCTACCATTGCATTCAGTTTTGACAGTAGCATTCAGATTCCACAGTAAATTTCAGTTTCGACAGTTAAGTTCAGAGTCAACATTTTTTACCTCATCTGTTGTAGTCAGGTGGTTTTTGGTGATGTTAATTTTACATCCATTTTACATCATCTATTGGAGATGCTATTAGAATCCCACTTGAGATTGACGATGTATGTCTTGTGCTGCTTCAGCCTTGACGTCTTACGGCTCACCGGAGCTGCTCCAACGACAGAACGATCCGTCACAATAGAGCAGTGCCCTGGACGCCGTCTACAGATTCCTCAGATCTTCCTCCACACCTCTGACAGCCACCTCTGCCTCAACTACTTCAGCGACCAACCCAATGATGCTAAGGTCGACACGGCTACGGCAAAGAGGTTGTACACTTGTTGCACCACTTATTACTATACATTCACGTCGATCCATTAGGGCTATTTTGGTTCAACGGAAAAACATTGATCCACTGGTTGTTACCATCACTCTAAATTTCTGCATCCTCTCCTTACATAATCTCACCATATTTTTTCGTATGCATGTAAGATATTGTACACAGTCATGCTGAACATGTAGAGAAAAAGAGAAGAGTTTTGCGCGGCAATACAATGTCATGCAGACATCGCTCCATGGTGGGTTCAATGGCAAACCCTCCCCACCCCTCTCCAGATTGTAATCCAGAGGAAGATATCTGTTCTGAGGCGGATTCGGACGCCGCTGACCACTCCTATTTACCCCCCAAGGTGTTTGCTCTACCTTGGCATGATGATGTTAGTCATATCATGCATATGTTGTCTTGTAGTGCCTACTTTTGACATCATATATGTCATCTGCTTAGTTTAGACATGTTCTGTATTGCCACTTGTTTAGTTTCTATATCATATATGGGAATTATGCAGTCTCATGTCTTTTAGCCAGCCATAATATATGTGAAATGTGCAATGCCATCCTGTTTAACTAGACATCATGTATTTGAATGATATCTTGCCCATCCTTTTCTTCATTACATTTCCATTTGTCGATAATGTTTGTACATTAAACTACTCTTCTTGTGAATCAGCCATTTGGGTGGGAGATGGAAAAATGTAGAGTGAAAACAAGACCTTCAGAGCAGACAGTGCTACCTGTCGAAGCAGATCTCTTGTTGGGTCCCGATAGCTCCTCAGAGATGGATTCAGAGACAGATGAACAGTCCTATTCCCCCACTGAGATGTATGCTCTAACTTGGCATGGTTATACTACTCATATCATGCATATGGTGTCTTGCATTGCATAGTTTAGACATCATATACACAATATTCAACACCATATTCTTAGTTCAGACATCATATTGAATGCCCTCTGTTTAGCATACAAATCACATATGTGAATTAAATGATGCGATCCTGATTACTTAGATAACATGTAGGTGAATTATGTCATGCGATCCTGTTTAGTTATTCATCATATCTTTGAATTATGTTATGCTATGCTATCCAGTTTAGATAGACATCATATATGTGAAATTATGTCATGCTATCCGTTTTAGTTAAACAATATACATGTCAACTATTTCATGCCCTCTTTTTTCCACACTATCTATTGCATCTGTCTGTCATACAATGTCTGTACATTCAACTATGTTTCCTGTTTATCAGCCATTTGAATTGGAGCGGGTGATGCCAGTATCTAGCGGACTAAAAACACTGTCTTCAAATAAAACAATGCTACCTCTTGGTGGAGATAGCACCCCGGTTGTACATGCACAAGAACCAGCCCTACCACACATAACCCAAACTCTCGCAGATTGTACCCCTACTATGATGGACAGAGAACCAGCTTCACCCAATCTAACTCCAACCCCAGCCGATAGTAACCCAGTTCCTATTGACACATCACCATATCCACCATAGAGCTCCCAAACAAGAGCAGTTAGTAAGGCAACTCCAATGCCCATAGGGCCAGTACTATCACAGCGAACCCCAACTCCACCAGTTAGTACGCCTATTCCTGTGGAGGAAGCACAACCAGCTAGTCATAGTTTAGCATCGATGGCATTTGATGTTGTTAAATCGTATGTGCCTATCTTCCCATCTTGGAAATATTATACTGAAGATGAAGGAAAATGCCAGTTGCAGGTGTTTGTCTAGGAGTTATGTGTAAGTAATGTTATTCATGGCAATTACTTTGCTTCGTCCCATATATCCTACCTCCATGATGGTTATAATACAGCAAATTTTCCCATTTTTCTCTATAGAGAAGGACCGATTTGGAAACTCAGGATGAGGTAACCTGTGCTAATACCTCTGCTATCTTCAAGAATGCTTGGTGGCAGTATCGGAATTACCTGAAGAAGACGTACTTCACCGGCAAAGAAACTCGTCAAATTCCCTTACGTTCTCCTGAGACACATTTACTGGACGATGACTGGGAACGCCTTGTTCTATACTGGTCCCGAACCAAGAATGTGGTAAGGTCTATGAGCTCATTTTCTATTTTTAAGTATTATATTCTTGCGTCTTACTGTACTCTGTTCATGTAGAACAAGTGCCTAAACCTGAAGAACAACTGTTCTAATTTAAGATTCCATTGCTACCATAGGACATAGATATATGTTTGTCTGATGCTTTTATTATGTACTAGTACTTGGCAATAGAAGACTTGGTAGTTTAATCCTGTCCACCTTACTAATGAACTGGTTCACCGAAATGAGTTTCATATACTACTACATGCTAAACTTGTTATGTGTCTGCTTGGTTCTTCTTTTAGAATGCCGACAGAATATTGGGGAAGAGTACCTTATTAAGCAACGGTAAAGGAAGTAATGTAGATAAGGTTCAGGATAGTGACACATCCTGTCTTGGTTTAGTGTTGGAGTTACTGGCGACTATCGCTTGCACAAGCTATTCAAACTCACTGTCTGAATCAGTTCGGTTTCTTGAGTCTCCACTACAAGCTGAAAGACATCGATCAGCTGTGCTGCGACAAGAAGCGGAAGGACTGCGGAAGTCCCTGGAGCATTCAAATGCATACTTTCTGGTGCAACAGCAAGCGTTGGAGGATTTTAGCGCCAAATAGGACAAAGCTAATCAGCTTGCTAAGCTTATTTCCAGCATGGTGGATACCCAGGATAACGTTTCTTGAGCTCTTCTGAAGTTGTTTCAGTTATGCTCTTGTTTTGCTGCCGCGTTTATTTGCACTGGTGGCCAATTTTGACGGCCAGTGTATATGATATGCTGCTTTGTTCCCTATATTTGCACTGGTGGCGAACTTTGATGCCCAGTGATGTAATATGTGTAATAGCCGTGATAGCCTAGCGTTAGTTGCTTGCTTATTTATTTCCTTGTTGTCTTGTTTCTTTGTTTGCTTGTAGTCATTGCAGTTCTTTTTCCGCGGTTAACTAGTGGCTGCAATAACCTATTTTTTAAAACTAGGCCAAAATAACCATGGGCTAATATTTACTGTAGTGACACTAGGCCTCCTACAGGCCGTAGAAACAGTGGGCCTTCTACGGGCCATAGAAACAGTAGGCCTTCTACAGGCCGTAGAAACAATGGGCCTTCTACGGGCCGTATCATCAATGGGCCTTATACGGGCCGTATGATCGATTGGCCAAACATGGGCCAATAACAGACCGCATTATGGTCGTAAACAGGCTAGAGTTGGAATCGTCCGTTCATGGGCCGACCGTAACGGGCCATCGTTAATAGGTCGTATTTGATGACGCTATGAAAATGGCCCAACGTATTAATGGACCACAAACGGGCCGACTGTAACCACGGGCTGAATTTGACCCACAAGCAGAAAATGACAGTAACGGGCCATAAGTAAACGAATGCCGGAAATGAGCCCAAGAATAAATGGGCTCTGAGAAGGCCGAAAGATAACATGGGCTGGAAACGGCCCAACGGAATAACGGGCCGTTAATGGGTATAAAGTGATACACTGTTCATTACGGGCCAGTTTCACCATGGGCCGTTAATGGGTGTAAAGTGATACATTGTTCATTACGGGCCATTTTCACCATGGGCCGTTAATAGGCCAAGAGTTACATAGGGCCTCATATGGGCCGAAAGACGTCATGGGCCATACATGGGCCAGAAGTGAAAACAGGCTGGAATCATATTGGATGGCCTAGATGACGCTACTGGGCCTAATTCGGATAGGGCGTAATGGGCCTTGGGTTAGCGGGCTGTAAATGGGCTATATGCGAACAGGCCGTTAACAGGCTTTCCATGGGCCGGCCCGCCACCTTTTGACCAAGTCAAACAGGCCGGCCTTTTCACAGGAATGGGCCTCTATTGGGCCGTGCCACGTGTCGACGTATCATAGGCGCCTTCCGTCCAATGAGTGGTTGACATCTGTCCCAACGATGAGCCGACACGTGTTTCCTCCAGCCAATGATGATTTTACACATGGAAAATCCCCATTGGTCGGGGATGTTAACGGGTTATCGGATCCAAAACCTGACCCGGTAGCTTAACGGTGTTCCGTTACGGTGGATGCCACGTGTTGGTCACCCTTGACGAAAGCACTTCTGTGACGCGCGATTTATCGTCATGGAAGTGGACACTTCCGTGATGATAATTTTGGTAATGTTATGGAACACTTCTACGACAACACAGGTATGACTATCTTGATTATGTCATAAATTTGTCATGGATGTACATGCATGACAAAAAAAGCGACCTACTGTGACAAACACGTATCATCACAGAAGTGTATTTTTTGTAGTGCCTACACCATGTGTTAATGCTTTGATCTGGTTCTCTATTAAAATGAGGCATTAATTACCCTTGGATTTCCTTATGGACCCCGCTGCCATGGGAGGGTAGGACAAAAGATGTCATGCAAGTTCTTATTATGAGCACGTATGACTATATATGGAATACATGCCTACATTGAATTGATGAATTGGCTATTGTGTATCGCTCTAGGTTGTGACTGTTACATGATGATTGCCATTCATACAAATAGCCATCGTTGATCCAATGCCTACGCTTTGCTCATATTGACTTTTGCTAAGTTATTACTATTGTTGCTACGGTTACAGTTACTACAAAACTACTACTATCATTGTCACTGTTACTATTGCTACCGCTACTATCAAAACTATCATACTACTATGTAACTAAACATTTTACTGCAGAGAATTAACTTTTCAGGTGTGGTTTAATTCACAACTCGACTGCTAGGGCTTATAAATATTCTTTGGCTCCCCTTGTGTCTTTGGTGAAATACTACCCTCGAAGACTGTTGCGATCCCCTATACTTGTGGGTCATCAATGACATCCTCCAGGCCTTTCAGACCACTTGCTCAACCTTTCTGATGAAATTCCTCAGGCTGCCCCTTTTGGTCACGCACTTCAAGTTGATTCATTTCCAACCGCTTAAGGACAATGTTGCGGGCAAGCTCACTCCATGGCTTGGGAAGCATCTTGCATTGGATGATCGTGTTGTTCTTATTAAGATGGTTCTCACTATGATTGCTATTTACCACATGACACCGCTCGAGCTTCGGGTGGATATTTTGGATTTTATTGACAAGCTTCGTCGAACATACTTGTGGGGTGGTTGCAACAAGGTGTCGGGCGGCAACTGCAAGGTCAACTTGGAATAGGTGTGTAAGCCTCAATCTCCCGAGGGTCTGGGTATTCTCAACCTTCACAAGTTTGCAACCACCCTTAGACTCCAATGGATTTGGTTTTCTTGGGCAGAGCTGGTCAAAGCTTGGGCTATGTCATCAACCGATTGCGAAGGGGGGCCCGAATCTCAGCACTTTCTATGCTAGTCCATGGATCAATAGCTGACATGCAAAACTGATGATGAAATACCAAGAATACAACACATGTCATAGTATTACATCGTAGATCAAGTGCTTTACAATACACACTTGCTTAGCTCATGGGCTAGCTTAGTATACAATCATGCAGCGAGATAATATTCTAGTATTTTGGCGTCCGTCCACTCACATGCAAGAGTTGAGTATAGCATCGTAACCCTAGTTCATACCTCTCCTTTGATACAGTAAGCTTGTTGTAACATGATACGTTGCAGCCGCAAGGGTTAATACATTGAATGTATTAGCAAGCTGCACCAGGATTGGCTTGTTGGGACATTAAACATGCAATTTGGTGTGACTATGTTTTATTTTGTGTGAAAATAGCTTTCCTACCTTTGTAATAGTGGTCTATTCTAATAGCTAGACACACCGCATCACACAGTGGTCCTGAACAGATTGTATCATGCGATCATCCAAAAATAAGCATTTGAGTATGTGGGCCTCCACATCACACAACCACCCTAAACCACTCCCAGATGATCCCTCCGGTATCCCGTTACGCATTTGAGTTGGTCCATACTCCCCTTTTGTCCATCTCATCAATTTTATTAGAAGAGGTGATGAGATCAAGCTGACAATTCTCCGATGAGTTGGTCAAAAGTAGTCTGTAACCAAGGACATGACTAATCATGATTAGTTTTATACACTATAGATGTTTGTGTACTTTACCCATGATTCCAATCACACCCTTCCGATACTAAACTTCACTCGTGAAGTATCTAGGTAGATCAAGACAAGACTTTTGGGAAGTAGTAGCCCTCTCAGAAACGGCAAACCCTGTCCAATTTCCCTACATGCAAAATCTACACCTGCTGGTCATGCCCAGGAGAGTTCCCACAACTTACTTGGTCCAGACAAAGCCCATATTGTCTCATGGTTACACATGGAAGGTACTCAACTTTGAACTCGTACAATCCCTTTGATACCTGGGTGGCATTCCCCATCACTGAATACACTCCAGTGACCCAATCAAAACTAGTCCACCCAGATCGATTCATTAATTAAGTGGTAGTTAACTAGTCAAGCATATAGTAACCTTTTGTATGTTGATCCCAATCCACGTAATAGCAGCTAAGCAACTACTCGTTGGTTACAAGGTCAAGACATAATGGACCTACATTTATTCTATTGGGTTCTATCAAGCATAAAGTAAAGTCCTACAGGGGATTCCTAGTTCAAGATGACTACAATGCATGAAAAACATGGGTTATTGTCTTGGACTTGACATGGCAGATGTCCTAGTGCAAGGACTTAGTCGTGGAGCCGCAACTAGGTTAGCTTGAAGGGGTTAAGCATGACAAAGGAAACAGAGAGTTTACACAAGTTCGGCCCCTCTCAACAAGGTAAAAGCCTACTGCGGCTTTGTGTTGTCTTACTAGGGGTTCGATTACCAGGGAGCGAATACGCTTGACCTAGCTCTCGATTGTTTGTTATATGTCCCTAAACCGCCGTCGGGTCATCCCTTTATATACACAGGAAGACGCCCGGCGGCTCACGGAGTCCCGGACGGCTCGTACACAGCATGTCTGGCTCGGTGACTAACTATGCTTGCCTTACAAAATAAGTTGTACACCTATGGATGTTCATCCTCTTCGGCCTCAAGTTGCCTCTGGGTGTTGGGCCGTCAATGGGCTGGTATGAGCCGCCATCTTCATTGATGAATCGCCAGTGGTATGACCCGGCCCCTCCTGGGCGGTTCATACCCGGTAGTTATATCCCCAACATTAGGCCCCAGGTTGATTTGAACTTGTTCATATCAATCTTCAATACATGACTTGTTTAATAAACTTGTTGTAACCCGCCATGACGTCAGCTCACAGAATCTTCTTAAACCATCGTGACGTCATTTCGCATTAATTTCACACGAGGCCCAGAATATCTTTAATTGCTCCTTATCTTAATGACCATCCCAAAAATCGAGGCATCCATATAGCCATATGATGATTTTGGCTTCCTCGATTCCCGTGCATGCCTTGTATCCACCCTCTTATAAATTGGGATGGGGGTCTTTTTAATTTTTCCCTTGCCTCATCGCCTTCGTCTTCCTCTGCCGCCCGAGCTTCGCCACCGCGATCTCCGACCGCTGCACTAACTCAGGCCGCTGCATCAACCTGACCTGACCAGAGAACTCTGGTGCGCCACCGCTGTCCTTCGTCGCGTGTAAGTGCTTCTCTCATTTTACCTCAGATCTGCATGAGGGTTTCCTCTGTTCATCGGTGTTCTTCGTCGTTCTTCATTTTCTCCTTCAACTCAAGAAGCTTTTAATCTAAATAGGTCATGAAACTTGTGCGGTAGTAGTTTAGCATTCATTTTTATCATTAGAATAACTTCTTTCCATAGAAGATCTCGTTGGAGCACCCAAACTTTCTGCTACCGCCACCTTAGGCTTTAGAATTTTACTGTCTTTTCTAAATTGTTGTAGATACAAAATCATAGCCTCAGTCTATGAAATCTGTTTGTCCATCATTTAGAAAAAAATCACTGATAGATTCGAAGTACCATAACTGCCATGGCGGCTCATATCATAAACTGTGACCCACCATGTAACACTAAGCCATGTTTGAACCACCATCATATGCTTCATAGCTTGTATAAAACGGTAATACTTCTCCGGTTTAACCATGCTTGCTTATTTATCCTCATAATTTGGCTCTACACAACGCACTTGATTTTTAAACTCTGTCCAGCTTAACAACAGAAAACATAACCCGGCAGGTACCATTAGCCCCCTTTTAAGCCGCCAATATGAATATCCGCGTACTTCAATGTTGCTCATCCGGCTTAACCTTCCAGCCATTTATAGCACCTTACCTTTGAATTTATGGTCCCCTTTTAAACCGGTAATGTTTCTTTCTTTTAGGATTTCAATCTTCAAATGGGCAAAACTATCACTGCTTGCAATTGGGTCATTTCCTGGGTCACCGATGAAGACTTGAACGAATATGTTCAGACAGGTGTCCTGGCCAAAAAGGACGTCATCCATTGGAGGGTCCCAGGCACCGAAACTCCTCCTGAGCCTAAGGATGGGGACGTAGTTGTCTTTATTGATCATATGCTTCGGGCTTCAACCCTCCCGGCTCAAAATTCTTTCGTGACGTGTTGCATTTCTTCAAGCTCCATCCACAAGATATCGGCCCAAACTCCATTTCAAACATTTGCAACTTCCAAGTATTCTGCGAGGTCTACCTTCAACAGGAGCCCACCGTAGAATTATTCAGGGAGTTTTATTATTTAAACCGGCAGAACGAATTCACGGATGGGCCCAGCTACAGCTAGGCGGCATTTTCATACAACGGCGGAAAGAAGCCACTTTACCAGCCGCCACCTTGCCCAGTCATCCCAAAGACTGGAACCAGGCTTGCTTTCATTGCAAGGACACTTCTCTCGAAGAGGAAAATCCTCTGCCGGGTTATCACGCCAACTGACTTAGCAACAGGCATCCCCATCCATATCGCATCAGTATAGCAGAGCAAAAGAAGTACATGCCAATTTTTTCAAATATCGGAGCCTTGATGTCCAATGGCTTGACTGGAATTGATCTGGTTTGATGTTGGGTCGCCTGGAGAGTATTATCTCTAAGCCGCCGTCCCGGTTTAATGCATGAATATACCGGCGAGTTATCATATCCTCAACGCCACTATCAAATTGAACTGATTGATGAAGACATCAATGAGATGACCAAGTCTCTATTAAATGAGAGCTTGGAAGATTGCCGTAAGGTCAGATTAAGTCCTTTCTGTGTTCTGAACAAATCGCCGGTTGTAAGCTTTTAATCAGGTTCACACTTGAATCATGTGTTTCACTTGTACTGCCTGTTCACCCTCATTCATTTTTTGCAGGCCGATTCACCTTTTTGGACCAAGAAACTGCAGGATAAACCGGTCAAGAAGACCCGGACAAAGAGCAAGGCTATCAAAAAGCCTGCAAGAAGAAAGCCAACCCTGCCGAGTTATTTAACTTGGACGATCATGAAAATTATGAGTCGGAGGTAGAACTTGATTCACTTGGCTCATTCTTTGTACATCTTATTGACAATGACCATTATCAGGATGATGCAGATGCCAGCTGTGCAGATGATGAAGAGGTAATTACTCTTTCCTCTGGCTTAGACCCTCTGCCAACACGGAAAAACCGACAAGCAAGCCGGAAAGTAAGATTTTCTCATCATTTAGCTTACTTGGATCCCAACTTTCTTTTGAATAAGTAGAAACATGAAGCTCGCCGCACAACTGAGAACAGTGGCGGTGGAGTTTTATCCTCTGGCTTACCGAACACCCCAGCACCTCGCAAACGTCGATCGGAGGTTTCAACCATTTCTTACTTATCTTATCCAAAGGCGGGTCTTTTTCTACAACCTCTTAACCCATCTGACTAAAACTATCAGGGAACGTCTCATTCCTCCTCCGGCGACTCAACTGGGACTCAAATCCCGGCCTTCAAAACTGTGCCTGGGTGAGAACATTAAATCTTACCCACTTTTGAATTATGCACTTAATTGCCATATTAACTGTGTCTCATGCTTCCTTTTTAGCGCTATGGCCAAGCCTAGCAAGAAGCAGAAAATCAACAAGCCGACTGAAGATCCCAAGACTGTTGAACCGGCACAATATGCCACCACTGAGACCTTGCATCAAGAATCAGAAGCTGTTATGGATGATCCCCCTCCAGAAGATCACCCCGTCACTCAAGACGCCATGGACACTCATCAAAAAAATGATAAGCCACCCAGTCCTGCTCAGCCGACTCATGAATCTGATGATGTAATGATTACTGGGACGGCTTATCAAGCCCCATGCAATCCCATTGCCCTATCCAAACATGGCGCCAAGGAGGAGTTCTCTGTTGTTGACAAAGGCAAATGGAAGGTTGATTTGGAAGGCTATTCTCAATTTAGCGCTCAAGAGATTCACTCTGGTTATCTGAACCGCCTTCACACCAGCCATGACTTCGAAGCCGGCTTGGTCAACTTGATGAAGGAGCGCTTCGAGGTAATCTAGCACAATCCTCTTCATAAATATATTACTATCAACCGCCAAGTCTATAGAATATGATAGAATCAAATATACTGTAGACTTTCAGATAGCCACAAATAGATGAACATCATGACTAGTTGGCCCCAAGGGCCGGCTTAAACTATCAAGCTAAGCCGGGACTTCAATTAGTAGTGATTAACTTTGCATCTGTAGCCCCCAAGGGCCGGCTTAATCAGTATGAATAAACTGGGACTTATCACCATGGTTGAAACCAATATCCCAACATGTAGCCTTTATAAACCGGATCATATCATTTTTCCCGGGTCATCAGATAAACTTGTCTTGAAAATAGCAATAGGCATTAGCCCCCAAGTGCCAAGGAAAATACTTGTATTGTGCTTGGGACTTCAGAAATAATCATGATCATAATACCTTCCACGTTTGTTCATGTCGCAAGCTGAACTAACTGAGAAGGATTCGCAAATCAATGATCTAAGGGCCAATATTAAAAATCAGCAATCTGAGACGTCCAAGGCCAAGTCAGAACTGAAGACTACATTATAAAACATTGAGCAGTTGAAACAAAGCTTCAGCGCTGATAAAACCGGCTGGGAGACCGAGAAGGCGACTCTATTAAAGAGAGCAGAGGATGTCGGGGTAGCTCTTAAACCGGTGACTAACGAGTTGTCTGGTTTAAAGCATCAGATCAATAGCATGACATCAGCCATCTTCGGTAAGTAGTAAAAATGACTTCTTTACCCCAGCAGGCATATCATAATCATGTGTTGGTTTATCAATAACTTTACTGATACAGGCTCCCGGAGCGTCAAGTTGGGCTTAGACATGCGCATCAACCTTAAGGTTGTCTATACCTTGTAGAACAGCTATACACTGGTGCTCAACGGACCATTGATGTTGCTATTCATAAGAAACATCCACCCACCCTCATCAAGGAAACATTGGAGAGATTATCGGTGCTGCCCAAAAGGATCGACGATTTAAAGTGAGCATCTGCCAGAGCCGGCGCCTTGACTGCCTTAAGCCGAGCAAAGGCGTGGCAAGCAGATCTTGATCCAGAAGACTTGGCCAATGGTTGCCCGAGTGTAAAAGAAGACGGGTCTCCCTTCAGCGCTGATGACTTTGCAGAAATAGCAAGAGAAATGCGTCTGTTAGCGAGCAAGCTGGCTAAAGAGACCAACCTATCCCAATACCAAGCGGCTTATGATGCTAAACAAGAAGATGAAGGCGTCGGTTCATCAAGAAGTGGATCTCATCCCACCAACGCGTAAGCACACCTTCACTCTTGACATTGATCCATCCAACCTTATTGATGATGAAGCTGTATTTAGAGCTTTGATCGGTATCAACTGGGCTATGCCTGACTTCCAGCCAATGTATAATCAAGGAGCTTAAGAAGAAAAAACGCAGGATGATCCAGAGGCTTCAACCCGCCAGGAGTAGAAATCTTAATTCATGAGCTGGTTTACCAGCCATAGCATATGGATGCTATGTCTTCAAAAACACTTATCCTTTTTGGCAGTCAGATGCCTTCTAATAGGCTAGCCAAAAAACAATGATCTGTCATGCCATCGTGCACGCTTTATTTGTATAACACTGTCGATCCATCATTTGAAGATTTGCCTCTTACGCTGATTAATATCATCAATTATACAGACCATGTTTATCAATTTTTCTGCATGTAAACAGATAACAGGTACCCTGGCGGTTTACCCCACGGTGGGTCACAATAACCCATATAAAAACCTCTGATGACTAAATAGTCCATAACCAGGGCCGGTTTATCAAAACCTCATATAATCATAACAAAATAAATATCATACCTATGATATTTGTTTAATATTGTTGGCTAATCATACACCGTGCAGTAAGGGTTACAACCCAAAGATTGAGAGCACAACGCCCTGTTCAATTTATTCATACCGCCGGCTTACAACGCCATATGCAGCAAGGCATAACATCCCAAAACTTAGAGCCAGTGCTCCAAGCACATAATCATTATATGCCGGCGACTTAAAGTCCAAAAGCCGGGCCAAGTTAATAAAACTCCGGGTAGATTCATATATGAACCATAAGGCAAACATGGAATTTATCAGTTTTAAACCATGTATCAACACGGTACAAAAGATCAATCTCAAAAAATCAAATAAAAACAAAAAAAAACAGAAAACAAGGCATTCATAGGCTGCCAAGCCTGCATGTCAAGCATTATTCAAGGGCCATGTAGCCACTGAGTTAAACGTTAATTCAAACCCGTAAGTTGGACCTCACATGACCAGCCGATGTTTTAACTTTGACAATTTCAGGGTCTATATAAGATTTATTGTCAAGAGTACAATGAGTCATTCCAGGATTACCTGGTCGGAGTGGCAGGCAAACAAAGGTAGGATAACCCAGATTTTTTGGTGAATACACCCGGCGTCCAAGCCTATTACCAGTGACAACAAATCTCTGTTCATTAGCAAGGAGCCCCCAAGTAATATTTCATTCTAGGCGTATAAGCCGGATCATAGGGTAGTCATAGCTATGCTCAATGAGCAGGAAGCCCCCAAGTATTTTGTAATCATGCCGTACAAGCCGGATCAAGAGAGTAGTCATAGCTATGCTCAATAAGCAGGAATCCCCCAAGTGATCATATGAAGGGACAATAAAGACTTGTATTCTCAGAGATGAAACGACAAAGGCCCTGAATTATCAGGGATGCCGGCTTTATTATATTCATCATAATATATAAATGGACAAAGTATGTACATAACAAGAGCATGTGGCTCAGGTGTAATAAGGCCGAAGATGAGCAATATTCCACGGCATGTGGGTCTCCTCCTCCGACGTGCGTGAGTCCTTCTGGTCTCGAACATCGATAAGGTAGTATGACCCATTGTTCAGATTTTTGCTGATCACAAAGGGCCCTTCCCAAGATGGGGATAGCTTGTGCGTGTCAGTTTGATCCTAGATGAGCCGGAGCACCAAATCTCCTTCTTGAAAGGTCCTAGTTTAACCCGGTAGCTATGATAACGATGCAGATCTTGCTGGTAAATCGCCAAACGAGCCGCCACACGGTCGCGCTCCTCACCCAACAGGTCAAGAGCATCCTGACGTGCTTTTTCATAATCAGCTTCAACATAAGCTGCCACACGGGGCGAATCGCGACGAATGTCACTAGGGAGAACCGCCTCTTCTCCGTAAACCATGAAGAAAGGCGTGTAAACCGTAGATCTGTTGGGGGTAGTATTGATACTCGATAACACTTAGGGTAATTACTCCACCCAACAACCCGGCGTCCTCTGCAAAGGGACCATAAGCCGAGGCTTGATGCCTCTCAAAATCTCTTGATTGGCTCTTTCAGCTTGGCTATTGGACTGGAGGTGAGCCACTGATGATACATCAAGACAAATATGCTCTCGTTGACAGAACTCTTTCATAGCACCCTTGGACAGGTTAGTGCCCTTATCAGTTATAATGCTGTGAGGAAAGCCAAACCGGAAAATCACATTTTTGGTGAACTGAACTGATGTTGCCACATCACACTTACTGACCGGCTCTGCCTCAACCCACTTTGTGAATTTGTCAACCGCCACCAAAAGGTGAGTCTTTTTGTCTTTGGACCTTTTGAAAGGTCCAACCATATCTAAATCCCAGGCTGCAAACGGCCAAGTAATTGGAATCATCCGCAATTCTTGAGCTAGCACATGAGCTCGTCTTGAAAATTCCTGATAGCCATCACATTTACTGACCAAATCCTCCGCATCAACATGAGTCGTCAGCCAATAAAACCCATGACAGAAAGCCCTGGCTACAAGAGACTTAGAGCCGGCATGATGACCACAATCTCCTTCATGAATCTCTCGTAGGATCTCACATCCTTCTTCAGGAGAAACACAACGTTGAAATACCCTTGAGACACTGCAATGTTGCAACTCTCCATTGACAATAGTCATTGAGTTAGATCGCCGGGTTATCTGCCTGGCTAAAGTTTCATCTTCAGGTAACTCACCCAGGGTCATATAAGCCAAATATAGAACTGTCCAGTCAGGAATAGCATGAAGAGCCGCCACCAATTGTGCCTCTGGGTCAAGAGTAGCAAGATCTTCCACCATAGGCAATTTGACTGAAGGGTTATGAAGAATATCAAGGAAAATGTTAGGTGGCACCGGCTTATGCTAGGACCCTAACCGGCTCAAAGCATTAGCCGCCTCATTCTTCCTGCGATTAACATGTTCCACTTGATAACCATTGAAATGACCAGCAATAGCATCAACTTCGCGGCGATAAGCCGCCATGAATGGGTCCTTAGAATCCCAAGTGCCTAAAACTTGTTGAGCCACCAAATCTGAGTCACCAAAACAACTCACCTGACTTAGATTCATCTCTTTAGCCATCCGAAGACCATGGAGTAAGGCTTCATACTCAGCTGCATTGTTAGTACAAGGGAACATCAACCTTAAAATATAATAAAATTTATCACCTCGTGGGGAAGTCAAAACAACTCCAGCCCCGAGCCCTCCAACGCATGGATCCATCGAAGTGAATAGTCCAATATGTGCTATCCGGCTTCTCCTCGGGCATCTGCAGCTTAGTCCAGTCATTGACAAAATCCACAAGTGCTTGAGACTTGATAGCCGTCCGAGGCACATACTTAAAACCATGGGATCCAAGCTCAATGGCCCATTTAGCTACCCAACCTGTGGCCTCTCTGTTCTGAATAATATCCCCTAAAGGAGCAGAACTAACTACAGTGATGGGATGACCTAGGAAATATTGCTTGAGCTTTCGACTAGCCATGAACACCACATATACCAGCTTTTGCCAATGCGGATATCTCTGCTTGGATTCAATGAGCACCTCACTAATGTAATAAACCGGCCATTGAACCGGATATTCCTTGCCTGATTCCTTCATTTCCATAATAATTGCCACACTGACAGCTCGGCTATTGGTAGCCACATATAACAACAAGGGATCTTTATCAATAGGAGCAGAAAGGATCGGTGGCTCAGCTAACTTTTTCTTCAAGGCTTAAAATGCCTGATCAGCAGCATCACTCCAGACAAAGTGATTTGTTTTCTTCATCATATGGTACAGAGGGAGAGCTTCTTCTCCCAACCGGCTTATGAACCGACTTAAGGCTGCGATATGACCTGACAGACGCTGAACATCATTAATACACGCTGGTTTAGCCAAGGAAGTGATGGCCTTGATTTTCTCTGGGTTAGCTTCAATGCCCCGTTCAGAAACCAAAAAGCCCAAGTGCTTGCATGCTGGTACACCAAAGACACACTTGGCCGGGTTAAGCATCATCTAGTAGACCCGAAGATTGTTAAAGGTCTCTTTCAAATCATCTATCAAGGTTTCCTTCTTCTTGGATTTTAAAACTATATCATCCACATAAGTATGAACATTGCGTCCAATCTAACCATGAAGGCAATTTTGAACACATCGCTGGTACGTCGCTTGGGCACTCTTGAGCCCAAAGGGAGACACATAGCAGAAGGCTCCAAAGGGAGTGATGAAGGCTGTCTTCTCCTGGTCCTTAACTGCCATCTTGATCTGATGATACCCATAATAAGCATCCAAAAACCTCAAACACTCACAACCCGTCGTAGCATCAACAATCTGATCAATACGGGGAAGAGCAAAAGGATCAGTTGGGCAGGCTTTATTAAGGTTGGTGTAATCCCCAAACATGTGCCAAGTACCATTTTCTTAAGCACCAGCACTGGGTTAGCCAACCATCTAGGATGAAAAACTTCAACAATGTACCTAGCTGCTAAGAGTAGGGCCACTTCTTCACCGATGGCCTTGTGCCTCTCTCCATTGAAGCGACGAAGGAATTGCTTGACCGGTTTAAACTTCGGATCAATATTGAGAGTGTGCTCAGCGAATTCCCTCGGTACACCTGGCATGTATGAAGGCTTCTAATGACCGACAAGTATAGGGGATCAATTGTAGCTCTTTTCGATAAGTAAGAGTGTCGAACCCAACAAGGAGTAGAAGGAAATGACAAGTAGTTTTCAGTAAGGTAGTGTTTGCAAGTGCTAAAATTGTAAGTAGCATAGTAGTTTGCTAGCAAGATAATTGTTAATGAGCAAGTAACGATAGTAGTAACAGAAGTGCAACAAGGTAGCTGAATCATTTTGAGGCAAAGGACATGCCAAAATGGTCTCTTATGATAAGCAAAGCGTTCTTGAGGGTACACATGAATTTCATCTAGTCACTTCCATCATGTTGGTTCGATTTGTGTTCGCTACTTTGATAATTTGATATATGGGTGGACCGGTGCTTAGGTGTTGTTCTTACTTGAAAAACCTCCTACTTATGATTAACCCTCCCGCAAGCATCCACAACTACGAGAAAAGTATTAAGAATAAATTCTAACCATAGCATTAAACTTTTGGATACAATCGGTCCCTTACGGAATAGCGCATAAACTGTGGTTTAACCTTCTGTCACTCTTGCAACCCATCATCTAATTTCTACTCCCCAATGCATTCCCTTAGGCCCAAATGTGGTGAAGTGTCATGTAGTCGACATTCGCATGACACCACTAAGGGAATCACAACATACATACTATCAAAATATCGAACACATATCAAATTCACATGATTACTTGCAACATGATTTCTCCCGTGACCTCAAGAACAAAGGTAACTACTCACAAATAATAATCATGCTCAAATCAGAGGGGTATTAAATATCATATTGGATCTGAACATATAATCTTCCATCAAATAAACCATATAGTAATCAACTACAAGATGTAATCAACACTACTAGTCACCCACAAGTACCAATCCATAGTTTCGGCAACAAGATTGCACACAAGAGATGAACTAGGTTTTGAGAGGAGATGGTGTTGTTGAAGATGTTGATGGAGATTGCCCTCCCCAAGATGGGAGAGTTGTTGGTGATGATGATGACGATGATTTCCCCCTTCGGGGGGGATGTTACCCCTACGGAATCACTCCGTCGGAGGGCAAAAGTTCTCCTGCCCAAGTTCTGCCTCGAGGTGGCGGCGCTTCATCCCGAAAGTCCCCCCCCCCTATTTTTTCTAAGTCAAAATGACTTATATACCAAAAGATGGGCATCGGAGGTGGGCCGAGGAGGGCACAACCCACCAGGGCGCGTCTGGGCTCCCTGGCGCGCCTAGGTGGGTTGTGCCCACCTGGTGGGCCCCTCTGGTAGTTATTTGCTCCAATAATTCTTAAATAATCCATAAAAAATCTCCGTGAAGTTTCAGTTTGTTTGGAGTTGTGCAGAATAGGTGGCCTGACGTAGCTTCTCCAGGTCCAGATTTCCAGCTGCCAGAATTCTCCCTCTTGGTGTGTACCTTGCAAATTATGAGGGAAAAGGCATTAGAATTACTCCAAAAAGCATTATTATGGATAAAAACATTATAAATAATAGTAAGAAAACATGATGCAAAATGGACGTATCAACTCCCCCAAGCTTAGACCTCGCTTGTCCTCAAGCGAAAACCGAAATCGAAAAACATGTCCACATGCTTTGAGAGAGAGGTGTCGATAAAAACAAAATACACACATAGAAGCATCATGTTGATTATTATAACAACAACAAAATTAAACATAGGACTTTTATCATAGAACTTTCATCACATGCTTCTCATGAATAAGTAATAGTTCATCACACAATCGAAGTATAAAGCAAAAACTCTATTAGAAACCAACAAACTATGTTCTTAGTCAACTTTGCAACTACAATTCATCATCTTTTCAGGAAGGGTCATGTGTCGGAGCCTTTAGGCAAGTCCACATACTCAACCATCATATAGTCTTCTATGATTGCTAACACTCATCGCGTACCCATGAGAAAAACGTTTCGACCGGACACATAGAAAGATAGGGGCTTATGGTTTTGCCTCCCAACATACTCACCTCAAGGGTGATGTCAACAATAATAGCTCATGCTTCCCATATTCAACTGGACATATGTGCCTTGATCTTTCCTCACCACATGATGCTTGCCTGTAACATCCCAATTTTCAATTTGGATGTTATACATATGTCATCATATGCATACCATATTTTATTTGCATTTTGGTTGTGATCCTAGAAATCTTAAGAAACTCAAGGACCCAAGGAGAGAGTTCGGGATTTCGTTTATTTTAATATTTGATCTTTTTCTCAAATTTGAAAAGAGGATCAATTTGGTTTTAATATTTTTCTCTCCAATTAATTCCAAAATTTAAATTAAAAGAGAGAAGATAATAGGACTTCTTCAAAAAGAGTGGAATATTGGAGGAAATTTTTTAAAATCAAATAAATATTTTATTTGGATTTTATTTGCTATTTTATTTGAATTAGAAAAATATGCATTTTTGAAAATTTCATTTTAGGCTAGAAAAATGTTCACTTTGTTCTAAATATTTTATACAGACGGTGAAAATTGCTTTTGACATTTTTAGAATTTTATTTATATTCATTAGGATTTTTATTCGGGTGAAATTCATTTAAAAAAAGTTCTCCGCCCGATTGGGCCAAAGGCCCAACCGTGCCGGCCTGAAGCCCGCGTCGCCGCCGCCTTCCTCCCGCCGTGCGCCGCACGGACGTCAAGGAGAGTCCGAGTCGGACTCTCGCTCGCGTCGCCCCCTCCTCCAAGCCGCGAGGCCGCCCCGCCCCTTTAAAGCCCGACCCCGCCGCCCCCTCTCCACCCCAAGCCGCCGCACGCTGCCGCCGCCCTCCGCCGCCCGCAGGCCACCGCCGCTACTCCACCGCTGACGCCGCCCGCCAGCCCGCGCCGCCGCTTGCCGACGCCGGGCGCCACCCCGCCTCGCCGGTTCTCGCCTCGCCGCCGTCATCCCGGTTTTCTTCGAAGAATCGGTAAAAACTGAAAAAAAATCGTCGCCCCGGTTTTTTTCGTTAGATCGGTTTAGTTTGGTTTTTTTTTTGGTTTCGCTAATTAGCGAACGTTCGCCCAAATGTCTCTGTTAGCAAACGTTTTCGCCCATTTTTCCCTGATAGCGAACGTTCGTTCGATATTCTTTTTCTTTTATTTTATTTTCTGCCAGGGACCTATCCGCGATTATTTTTATCGCAGATTAGCCCCTGATCTTCAAACGCTCGCAACTTTTTGGTCGCTTGTCCAAATCCAGTGAAACCAACGCCAAAATCTTCGTCTCAGACCCCTCTTTCTAGTTAACCAACTTGAACATGATTTTGACAATTTAAAATTTGGTTGCAAGAAGATTTGAATTTGAAATTTTTTGACCGCAGTTTGAGTTTCGTAGCTCCAATTTGATTGATTCTTTTTGCAAATCGAAGCTCTTCTCTTGTACTATCAATTTGGATCTTTTCTCTTGAGTTTTACCCTTTCATCTATTGCCTAAGTGCTTATGTATGCTATTGTTTGTCTGCGATAGAGTTTCCAGAGTGCGAAGCATACTACTACGAGTCACTAGGGTTTTCAGATCGTCGGCAAGGCAAGTAACACTTTGAACATACCCCTTTATTACCCAGTTTTTATGCATTAGTTTCAAACCCTCAAACATTGCATGAGTAGGAACTGTTTAACATGTGGGTTTTGGGAAGTAGTTGTTGAGGTAGTGCCCATGACCCTTTTCAATTAAACCCTGGGAGTTACTTCTATGTTATGCTTATACTGCGATGCTATGTTCATAGACGTGGTTTGGTTTGAGTGATTCATGACAGTTGTGAGCATTATTATGAACTACGGGTTTATTTAAGGTGGCTACTTTAACACACATCTAGGTGGATTGTTTATGGGCACCTGGGGTAATCTAGTGTTGTCCAAGGAGATCCCGGGGAACCTGTGTGATCATCCTATGGTCCGCCACCCAGGCTCAAAGGGATCATAAAATTATTCATGCTAGAAACTTCCATGTGCAACCACAAGCCATTATGGGCTCTGGCATAGTTGATTATTTTGTGTGACCTCTTTCAGTGGTAAACTAGCAGATGTAGGGGATTGTAGGTGGTACGGTTTTTCCGTTGAAAGGGTGAATGCTTCTGAAAGACTGTGTCTCGATCATCCGTTTCTCAAACATCATGCAGTGCGAGAAATCAAATGGAGGAGATCGAGTCTTGTGGGGAAAAGTGTGCAAACCTCTGCAGAGTATACAAACTAATCATGGTTAGCCGTGTCCCCGGTTACGGACATCTTGAGTATCTGGTGCTTGAATTATTATGTTGATCTCATCACTTTACTTAATTAATTTGTTGGGTTAATGATTATTAATTTTGGGATTGAGATGGGGTTACCATTCTCAATGTTTTCAACAAAGTTGTAGTTAAATAAAATATATTCCTTTGTTGTAGGGAAAAACTAGCTTTCTGCAAAAATAACCATAGAGCCTCCACCAGCCAAATTTGCATATAGTTATAGCTGCTACTTGTTCATTGCTCTACAGTGTTATTTTGCCAACATATTTCATGTGCTGACCTATTTAGGGCTGCAACGTATTATGTTGCAGACTTTTCAGACGAAGAGTAAGGTGCGCTAGGTCGTTGTCTTGCACTCAGCTATGCCGTTGGAGTTTATGGACTCATTTTACCTACGAAGCCTTCCGATGTTATCTTCATTAGATGGCCTTCAGCCATATTTTTGTAATAATTATTCTCTTTTGAGATACTCGATGTAATAAGTCTGTGATTGAACTCTGTCATAAATCCTTCAAGTATTGTGTGTGTCAGCATTACCGATCCAGGGATGACACTTATGCATAGAGAGTTGACCGCTTCAGGTTGGATCGCTACAAGATGGTATCAGAGCACATGCTGACTGTAGGACGCGACCACTAAGATAAACCTTATGTCACTCTTCTGTGCTCATTTCTGACTCTTCTCCACTTTCCACTCTATAGATGGCGGATTCAAGGAACAAGTTTGCTCAACCGTATGAAGACACCCCTTTTGGACGACACTTGAAGGAGGCCACTAGATACCCGAACATCAGAATACCAAGCTTCACCGGGACCTACACCGCCACTCTACCAGAAGAAGAGCACTGGACCATTCGAGTACATGTCCTAGGAAGGACATTCATACCAGTTACTGAGCCCATAGAGTTTTCCTTTGATGCACCAACCTGAAGTCTAGGAAAGAGCATGGCAGCTCACATTGCCATGGGACGCATTGGCAAAGTTTACCGCAAGGATCTTAAGGACACAATCTACCAGATATGTGGACGCCGAGATGAGCAATGGGAGATGATCAGCACCAGGAGGGACAAGTCCATTGCAGCCTACATCCAGGAGTTAGACCAACACATTCGTCATCAAGAGAACCAGATGTGCGCCACCATGATAGACCTGAAGAAGGTGATGACCAGGAACATGGAGCTAGAAGAGGAACTCAAGTCTACGCGCGATGGATATGAAGAGGAAATTGCAGTTCTACTAGAGAAGAATGAAGATCTGAAGAAGAAGCTAGGAGTATTCATGGGAGACCCCGCGCCAGGAGGTGACGACCATCCCGAAGACTACATCATCATCGACGACACTAACTCCGACCCTGACAGTGATGATGACTGAAGACAAAGTTGGAGCGGATATCATGGAATCTTCTTCCGATGAAAATTTCTAGTTGACCACCATATTATCGGTAGTATTCCCCCATGTATATAGCATAGTCCGAGTATTTTGTAACGGTATAGATTGATTGTATGCCCTTTTTTGAATTGAGTCATATGATATGATTGTGTTTGTCTAATGTGCATATGGGTAGTGATCTTCTCCTTAGACCTCACTCTATTCTAATCTCTCCCCTCTAAAACCCATTAGATGCCTCTAAGATGTGACCCCGGATTTGTCTTCCCGCCGGAGCTCACCCAGTTGATCCAGCAGCAGAATGCCTTGATGCAGCTACTAGTCCAGAACCAAGGCAACAACAATAACAACAAAAACAACAACAATAATAACAACAACCCACCACCACCACCTCTAATTGACAACTTAGCCCGTTTTCTGAGGTTGAATCCACCGGTGTTTTCCAGTAGCACTGAGCCAATTGTTGCTAATGACTGGTTCCGCAGAATTGGAAGGGAGCTGAACACCGCAGGTTGCACAGATGCAGGGACGGTGTGCTTCACCGCACATCAATTGGATGGACCAACAACCTCATGGTGGGAGAATTATACAACCACTTTTCCCATAGCCAATGTCACATGGGATCAGTTTCAGCAAGCTTTCCGTACCGCCCATGTCTCAACTGGAGCAATGAGTATGAAGAAGCGTGAGTTTTGCAACTTACGCTAGGGAAATCGTAATGTGGGGCAGTACGTGGATGAGTTTAGTAAGTTAGCTCGTTATGCCCCGGATGATGTGGCCACAAATGTCGCGAAGCAGGAAAAGTTTACGGAAGGGCTGAATTATGAGCTGAGCATGTAGTTGATGGTGGCAACATTCAATAACTACCAGGATTTGGAAGATAGGGCCCTTATGGTTGAAAGCAAACAATAGCAGATAGAGAGCCACAAACGGAAGTATGGACAGGGGAAGTACAATTCTGGAGCTCAGCAGAAGCCTCGCTTTACCCCTAACTACGGAGGTTACACCCATAACCATGGAGGCCATACCCACAATGGAGGAAGCTCACATAACCACAGTGGGCCTAAGAATGGAAACGGGAATGGAGCAAGCAGCAACCAGAACCATCCCAACCCAGCAACACCCGCCAAGAAGGACCTGAGCCATGTTACCTGTTATAAGTGCGGGAAGACTGGACATTATGCCAATGATTGCTCAGAATTGAAGATTGGCAACGGAAATGGAAAATTTGGCAAGAAGCCCAATCCCTTCACCAGAGGTCAGGTGAACCACATCAACATGGAGGAGGTTGAAGATCACCCTGACGCAGTGATTGGTAAGTTTTTCATTAAGTCATTTACCGCACTCGTTCTTTTTTGACACTGGTGCATCGCATTCATACATATCAAGGGGATTTGTGGACAAGTTTAAATTGCCAACCTTAGCCCTTAGGTCACCCATGTTAGTAAGCTCGCCAGGAGCAGAGTATATGGCCAGCCGATGGTGGATCGGTTACCCTTAACCATTGGTAGCCATGTTTTCCCCTCAGGCCTAATAATTGTGGAGTGCCAAGGATTGGATATAATATTAGGCATGGATTGATTATCAAAGTATGGAGGAAACATCGATTGTGCTAGTAAGTCAATTTTTATTACCACCCCGGAGGGAAAGAGGATCAAGTATGTGTCTAGGCATGCGCCAAGGAGGACCCAGGTAAATTCTCTCTCGGGAGTTGTTCGGGAAGAAGTGCCTGTTGTGAAGGATTACCCAGATGTACTTCCAGAGGAACTACCAGGCATGCCGCCAGACCGGGACATAGAATTTTTGTTTGAGCTGTTGCCAGGCACCGGACCAATATCGAAGAGACCGTATTGGATGCTGGCAAATGATCCAGAGGAAATTAAGAAGTAGATTAAGGATTTATTGGAGAGAGGTTACATCCGACCAAGTTCATCACCGTGGGGAGCCCCAGTGCTCTTATGTAACATCCCAAATTTTCAATTTGGAATGTTATACATTAGATCATCATTGCATATCATATTTTATTGCATTTTGCCTGATCCTAGAAATTTCACGCAACTCAAGGACCCTCGGAGAGAGTTGGGGATTTCGTTATTTTCATATTTGAGTTTTCTCAAATTTTGAAAAAAATAGGATCATTTGATTTTATTTATTTTATCCTCAATTATTTCTATTACAAAAATATGAGAGGGGGAATAAAATGACTTTCCCCAAATAAAGAAATATTGAGGATTTAATAATAAAATCAAATATGTTTTATTTTGGTTTTATTTGCTATTTTGTTTGAATTTAGGAAAAATTGCACGTTTTCAAAAATTGCATTTAGGGCCAAGAAAATGTTCATCATGTCCTAAATATTTTATTTGGATGGTGAAAATTATTTTGGCACTTTTAAATTTTTATTTATTTTTCTAGAATTTTTCTTACTTTCGGCGAAATTTAAAAAAAACCGCGCCCGACTAGGCCACAGGCCCAGCCGAGCCAGGCCGGCCCGCCAGGAGCCGCCGCCTCCCGCACCGTGTTGTCGTCGGACTCAGAGTCTGAGCCGGAGCCGCCCGCGCCGCCCGACCCCCTCCCCAAGCCAGGCCCCCCTTCCCCCTTTAAATAGCCACCCGGGGCACCCCCTGGAGCCCCGAGCCGCGCCACCCCGCCCACGGAGCCCCGCCGCCCGCGCCGCCTGCCGCCGCCTGCAGCCCGCGCCGCCGCCTTGCGTCGGGCCGCCGACGCCGCCGCCAGGAGCCGTTGCCCCGCCCACGCAACCCCGCCGCCCGCCTCCTGCACCGTGCTGCCACCGGACTCAGAGTCCGAGCCAGAGCCGCCCGCGCCGCCCGACCCCCTCCCCATGCCAGCCCCCCTTCCCCCTTTAAATAGCCACCCGGGCCCCTCCTGGAGCCTCGAGCAAAGCCGCGCCGCCCCGCCCCACCCACGCAGCCCCAACGCCCGCGCCGCCGCCCCGCTCACATAGCCCCGCCGCCCGCCTTGCTGGAGTCCGAGCCGAGTTAGCCGCGGCCACCTGGTTTTCTGAGAAAACCTGATTCGGTTTTTTTAGAAAACCCTAGTTTTCGTTTTTTAAATAGATCGGTTCTTTTTCCGGTTTATTTATTTAGCGAGCGTTCGCTCGTTCGTTCGTTTTAACGAATGCGTTCATCGTTAAGTTCCAGAAAATGAACGTTCATTCGTTGTTCTGTTCGTCATTTTTCTTTTTCTCGGATTTTCCGCGATTATTTCTGATCGCGATTTCTGATCCGATTTTTGTTCTAGTATAACTTTTCGCTTGTGTATCGAAATCAGGCGATTCAAGCGCCTGGAGTTTCATCTTGAAACCCTCTTTCCGTTTAACCAACTCAAACAAGTTTTGCCTCAATAAAATTTGACCTAGATTCAGATTAGTAAATGGAGTTTGTTTCTTTTGTCGTTTGTCTTTTGTTGTTTCGTTCGATTTGATTCTTTTTGCCAACCGGAGTTCTTAAGTTGAACTATTTGGTTAGATCTCTTATTTGAGTTTTACCTGTGCATTAGATGAGTACTTATTGTATGCTTGTTTGTTTGTGATAGAGTACCCGGAGTGCGCCGCTTGCTACTTCGAATCGCTAGGTTTCACGGATCATCAGCAAGGCAAGTAACACTTTGATCATACTTCCTATTACCCAGTTTTATTGCATTAGATCAATCCTCACACATTGCATGTTTAGGATCTAATTAAATTGTGGGTTTTGGGAAGTAGATGAGGTAGTACATATTACCTTTTTTATTATCAAACCTTTGGGAGTTACTTCTACGTTGCTTATCGCTATGCTATGCTAGTAGACGTGGATTGGGTGAGTGAATCCATGAAAGATGTGAGATTGTTAAATTAATGGTTTATCTAAGGTGGCAACTTAAATACACATCCGGGTGGATTGAGGCACCTGGGTATTCCAGTGATTGCCTGTTTTCTTTTGGACCGCCACCCAGGCTCAAAGGGATCATGAGATTATTCATACTAGAAACTTCCGTGTGCAGCCACAAGCTACTATGGGCTCTAGCATAGTTGACTAAGTCGTGCGAACTCTTACAGTGGTAGACTAGCAGATGTAGGGGATGTAGGTTGGTACGGTCTACCCGTTCTTAAGGTGCAAGAGCTTCTGAAAGACTATGTCTCGGTCATCCGTTTCTCCAACACCATGAAGTGCGAGAAATCTAATGGAGGAGATTGCGTCTTGTGGGGAAAAGTGCGCAAACCTTTGCAGAGTGTATAAACTAATCATGGTTAGCCGTGTCCCCTGTTAAGGACATCTTGAGTATCTAGTACTTGGATTATCATGTGAATCTCATCATGTTACTCTAATTAATTTTGTTGGGTTAATGCTGATGTTTAATTGGGATTGAGAGGGTGTCTACACTCTCAATGTTTAACAACTACCATGATAGTTAAATAATATTTATTCCTTTGCAGTAGGGAAAAATTGGATTTATGCAAAACTGTAACCATAGAGCTTTCCACCAGCCAAATATGCATGTAGTATAGCCATATTCGTTCATTGCTCTCTATGTGTTACTTTGCCAGCATATTCCATGTGCTGACCCGTTTTCAGGCTGCAACGTTCATGTTGTAGACTTTTTAGACGACGAGTAAGGTGCCTTAGGTCGTGGTTCTATACTCAGTGATGCTGTTGGAGTTGATGGACTCACTTATCTTCCAAGCCTTCCACTGTTATCGTTATTAGATGGCCTTAAGCCATATTTACTGTAATAAGTTCTCTTTTGAGACACTCGATGTAATAAGTGTGTGATTGCTACTCTGTTATAAATCCTTCAAGTACTGTGTGGTGTCAGCATTACTGATCCAGGGATGACACCGGAGCACAGAGATCAGACTGGTTGAGGTCTGGTCGGTACAAGATGCAATCAGAGCACATGCTGACTGTAGGACACGACCACTAAGCTAAAAGCCCTAGATCACTACTCACTCTTCTCATTCTGACTCCTCATCTTTTCTACTCTTTTAGGATGGCGGATGCAAGGAACAAGTTCACGCAACCGGATGAAGATACACCCTTTGGACGCCACTTGAAGGAAGTCACTAGATATCTAAACATCGGAGTACCAAGCTTCACCGAAACCTACAACGCCACTTTACCTGAAGAGGAGCGCTAGATGATTCAAGTTCAAGTTCCAGGAAGGACGTTCATGCCAGTCACCGAGCCCATAGAGTTTTCCTTTGACGCACCAACCTGGGGTCTAGGAAAGAGCATGGCAGCTCACATCACCACGGGACGTATTGGAGAAGTTTACCACAATGATCTCAAGGATACTATTTACCAGATTTGTGGGCGCCGAGATGAGCACTGGGAGATGATCAACACCAAGAAGGATAGATCAATTACAGCTTTTATCCAGAAGTTGAACCAGCACATTCGACGTCAGGAGAACCAGATGTGCGCAGACATGATAGATCTGAAGAAGGCAAGAACAAGAATCAAGGAACTAGGGGAAGAACTCAAGGCTACACGTGAAGATTATGAAGAGGAAATCAAAGTATTAGTGGAGAAGAATGACGATCTGATCAAGAAGATCGGAATATACATGGGAGGCCCTACACCAGTAGAAGAAGACGAAGAACCCAAGGAGATTCGCCCGAAAGACTACATCATCACCGACGACACCGACTCGGATCCAGATGATAGCGATGATGATAATGTTGATGAAGCTGGAGCAGATATCATGGAGTCTGCAACCGAGGAATATTTCTAGTAGACCACCCAATAGTAGTAGTAGTCCACCATGTAAATATAGTAGTCCGAGCACTTTTGCGATAGTTAGACTGATTGTATGCCCTTGTTTGATTGGATGAAGTGAATTGTTTGCTTTTGCCTCATGTGCATAAGGGTAGTGTTTCTCTTTAGACCCCTCTCTATTCTTAAATCTCATCTTTTCTAAACCCATCAGATGCCTCCGAGACGTGACCCTGGATTTACCTTCCCACCGGAGCTCACCCAGTTGATCCAACAGCAGAATACATTGATGTAGTTGCTAGTCCAGAATCAGAATCAGGGGAACAACAACAACAACCCACCACCACCACCACCTGTTGACCACTTAGCCCGTTTTCTTAGGCTGAACCCGCCAGTGTTTTCCAGTAGCACCGAGCCTATAGTAGCAGATGGTTGGCTCCGCAAGACAGTAAGGGAGTTGACCACGGCAGGATGCACAGATGCGGAAAAGGTGAAGTTTGCCGCACATCAGCTTGACGAACCCGCAACATCATGGTGGGAGAATTTCACAGCCACTTTCCCTATTGACACTGTCACATGGGACCAGTTTCAGTAGGCTTTCCGTACTGCCCATGTTTCAGCAGGAGCTATGGCCATGAAGAAGCGTGAGTTTCACAACTTGCACCAAGGAGGACGGACAGTTGGCTAGTATGTGGAGGACTTTAGTAAGCTAGCACGTTATGCCCCAGATGACATTGCTACGGATGCATCTAAGCAGGAGAAGTTTCTGGAAGGACTGAATGATGAGTTGAGCATGCAGTTGATGGTAGAAACCTTCAACAACTACCAGGAGTTGGTAGATCGTGCTCTTATGATTGATGGGAAGCAGCAGCAGATTGAGAACCGCAAGAGGAAGTATGGACAAGGGAAGTACAATTCTGGAGCTCAGCAGAAGCTGCGCTTTACCCCTAGACCGGGAGGACTTTTTCAGCATACACATGGAGGAGGTAGCTCACACAATCATAATGGCCCCAAGAATGGTAATGGGAATGGAGGAAACAATGGCCAGAACCATACCAACCCATCAACCCCAGCCAAGAGAGACTTGAGCCCAAGTCACTTGCTTTAAGTGCCAAAAGACCGGACATTACGCTAATGAATGTCCTGAAGCCCAGAATGGAAATGGCAATGGAAGATCTTGGAAGAAGCTGAACCCTTTCAACAGGGGACAGGTGAACCACATAAACGTGGAGGAGGTTGAAGCCCAGCCCGATGCAGTAATAGGTAAGTTTTTGGTTAAGTCATTTACTGCACTTGTTCTTTTTTATACCGGTGCATCACATTCATACATCTCAAGGGGATTTGTGGATAAGTATAAACTGCCAACCCAAGCCCTTAGGTCACCCATGTTAGTAACCTCTCCTGGAGCAGAGTATATGGCTAGTCTATGGTGTGATCGGTTACCATTAAAGATTGGTAACTATGTGTTTCCCTCGGACCTAATAGTATTGGAATCTCAAGGATTGGATGTGATATTAGGCATGGATTGGTTATCAAAGTATGAACGGAACATTGAATGCGCCAGTAAGTCAATCTTGCTTACAACGCCAGAAGGAAGAAGGATCAAGTATGTATCCTGACATGTGCCGAAGAGGACTCAAGTAAATTGCTTAACAGGAGTTGTGCAGGAGGAAGTACCAGTAGTGAAGGATTTCCCTGACGTATTTCCAGAGGAGTTGCCAGGCATGCCACCGGATAGATATATTGAGTTTTTGATTGAGCTTTTGCCAGGCACAGGGCCAATATCTAAGAGACCATATAGGATGCCCGCAAAGGATTTGGAGGAAATTAAGAAGCAGATTAAGGAGTTACTAGATAAAGGTTATATCCGCCCAAGTTCTTCACCTTGGGGATTGCCAGTACTTTTAGTGGAGAAGAAGGATGGATCGTTAAGGATGGTTGTTGATTATCGAGGATTAAATGAAGTAACCATCAAGAACAAGTACCCACCATCGATGATTAATGATATGTTTGATCGATTGCAAGGAGCTAAGATGTTTTCCAAGATCGATCTGTGATCAGGATACCATCAGTTGAAGATTCGAGAACAGGATATACCTAAGATGGCTTTTACCACCAGGTATGGGCTGTACGAGTATACTGTTATGTCATTTGGCCTGACTAACGCACCGGCATATTTTATGAACATGATGAACAAAGTGTTTATGGAGTTTTTGGATAAGTTCATCGTAGTGTTCATTGATGATATTCTGGTTTACTCGAAGAATGAAGAGGAGCATAAGGAGCATTTGCGTCTGGTACTTGAGAAGCTCAGACAACATCAGCTATATGCCAAGTTTAGCAAATGTGAATTTTGGTTGAAGGAAGTTGGACTCCTAGGACACGTTATATCTGGAGAAGGTATAGCAGTAGATCCCACCAAGGTTGACACTGTGACAAATTGGAAAGCCCCAACAACAGTTGGAGAGATCCGGAGTTTTCTGGGACTCGCAGGATACTACCGGAGATTTATTAAAAATTTCTCGAAGATTGCAAAACCTATGACGGAGCTGTTAAAGAAGGATACCAAGTTCAAATGGACTGAAGAAT
The DNA here is from genome assembly GCF_018294505.1 of Triticum aestivum. NCBI lineage: Eukaryota > Viridiplantae > Streptophyta > Magnoliopsida > Poales > Poaceae > Triticum > Triticum aestivum. Next base: position 388,039,428 of record NC_057800.1, on the reverse strand, counting down.
GTGAGACCAGTTTCCAGGAGTTGAAGAAATGTTTGGTTACATCACCTATGATGATTTTGCCGGATCAAAACAAGGATTATGAGGTGTATTGCGACGCTTCATGTCGAGGACTTGGAGCAGTGCTTATGCAGGAAGGAAGAGTTGTTTCATATGCCTCACGACAGCTTAAGCCTCATGAGTTGAATTATGCCATGCATGATTTGGAGTTAGCAGCCGTAGTGCATGTATTAAAAATTTGGAGACACTTTCTCATTGGAAACCATTGTGAGGTGTACACGGATCACGAGACCTTGAAGTATATTTTCACGCAGAAGGAGTTGAATCTCAGGCAAAGGAGATGGTTGGAGCTCATCAAGGATTATGATATGAGATTGCATTATCACCCCGGAAATGCTAACGTAGTAGCCGACGCGTTGAGCCGTAAAACCAAGTCAATACCCTAATGACGGGAGATTTACCAAGGGAGTTAGCCAAAAATCTTTGTGAGCTATGTTTGGAGATAGTTCCGAGAGGCTATGTAGCAGCATTGGAGATTCAGTCTACTTTGATGGATAAGATCAGAGAAGCTCAGAAGACTGATAAGGAGATTGCTTTATTAAGGAGAAAATGAGCAAAGGAAAAGCTAAGGGGTTTCGTGAGGATGAGCACGATACCCTATGGTTTGAAGACCAGGTTTACGTGCCCAATGACCCGGAGATCAGGAAGTTGATACTGCAAGAGGCCCATGATTCACCATATTCGATTCACCCAGGGAATACCAAGATGTATTTGGATTTGAAGGATACTTTCTGGTGGACCGGAATGAAGAAGGATATTGCGGAGTATGTAGAAGTTTGTGATGTATGTCAGAGAGTAAAGGCAGAGCATTAGAAGCCAGCAGGATTGTTACAGCCATTGCCAATACCCGAATGGAAGTGGGATAAGTTAGGCATGGATTTTATTACGGGTTTACCTAGAACTCGTTCAGGCTATGACTCGATTTGGGTAGTAGTCAGTCGTTTAACAAAGGTAGCTCATTTCATCCTAGTGAAGACTACCTACACCAGTGCTAAGTTGGCAAAAATATACATGACCAGGATCGTATGTCTGCATGGAGTTCCAAGGAGCATTGTATCAGATAGAGGAACCCAGTTTACCTCAAAGTTCTGGAATCAGTTGCATGAGACTTTAGGTACCAGGCTAGAGTTCAGTACAGCTTTCCATCCGCAGATAGATGGCCAGACCGAGAGAGTCAATCAGATTTTGGAGGATATGCTGAGAGCTTGTGTGCTAGATTATGGATCTAGTTGGGACGACAATTTTCCATATGCGGAGTTCTCTTACAACAACAGTTATCAAACCAGTTCGAAGATGGCCCCTTTCGAAGCCTTGTACAGAAGGAGGTGCAGGACCCCATTGTCGTGGGATGAAGTTGGAGACCGCCAGTTGTTTGGACCGGATTTAATTAAGGAGTCTGAACAAAAAGTGAAAGTGATTCGCGATAGACTCAAGGTAGCCCAGTCCAGGCAGAAGAGCTACGCAGATTCTAAATGCAAGGAGACAGTTTACGAAGTCGGAGACCGAGTCTATCTTCGAGTATCTCCACTTCGAGGAGTTAAACGTTTTGGAGCTAAGGGAAAGTTAGCGCCACGTTTTGTAGGACCATACAAGGTTTTGGAGAATATGGGAGAAGTAGCCTATAAGTTGGAATTGCCCGAAGGATTGTCATGAGTTCACGATGTATTCCACATTTCCCAGTTGAAGAAGTGCCACGCAGAGATGGCTGATATACCGCTGAGAGATACAGTGCCGCTGGAAGCGATTTAGTTGGACAGTGATTTGACCTATGAGGAGAAACCAGTCAATATTCTTGAGTATGCCAGCCGAGTCACCCACAGTAAGGTCATCAAGTTTTGCAAAGTTCAGTGGAGCCACCACACTGAGGATGAAGCCACCTGGGAGCGAGAGGAAGATCTGCTGAAGGACCACCCTCACCTATTTTCTAGCCAACCAGAATCTCGAGGGCGAGATTCATCTTAAGGGGGTAGGTTTGTAACATCCCAAATTTTCAATTTGGAATGTTATACATTAGATCATCATTGCATATCATATTTTATTGCATTTTGGCTGATCCTAGAAATTTCACGCAATTCAAGGACCCTCGGAGAGAGTTAGGGATTTCGTTATTTTCATATTTGAGTTTTCTCAAATTTTGAAAAAAAATAGGATCATTTGATTTTATTTATTTTATCTTCAATTATTTCTATTACAAAAATATGAGAGAGGGAATAAAATGACTTTCCCAAAATAAAGAAATATTGAGGATTTAATAATAAAATCAAATAAGTTTTATTTTGGTTTTATTTGCTATTTTATTTGAATTTAGGAAAAATTGCACGTTTTCAAAAATTGCATTTAGGGCCAAGAAAATGTTCATCATGTTCTAAATATTTTATTTAGATGGTGAAAATTTGTTTTGGCACTTTTAGATTTTTATTTATTTTTCTAGAATTTTTCTTAGTTTCGGCGAAATTAAAAAAAACCGCGCCCGACTGGGCCAAAGGCCCAGCCGAGCCAAGCCGGCCCGCCAGGAGCCGCCGCCTCCTGCGCCGTGCTGCCGCCGGAATCAGAGTCCGAGCCGGAGCCGCCCGCGCCGCCCGACCCCCTCCCCAAGCCAGGCCCCCCTTCCCCCTTTAAATAGCCACCCGACCCCCCCTCCCTGGAGCCCCGAGCCGAGCCGCGCCGCCCCGCCCACGCAGCCCCGCCGCCTCGCGCCACCGCCCCGCCCACACAGCCCCGCCGCTCACCTCGCCAGAGTCCGAGCCGAGGTAGCCGCCGCCCGGTTTTTTGAGAAAAACTGATTCGGTTTTTTTAGAAAACCCTAGTTTTCGTTTTTTTAAATAGATCGGTTCTTTTTTCCGGTTTATTTATTTAGCGAGCGTTCGCTCGTTCGTTCGTTTTAACGAACGCGTTCATCGTTAAGTTCTAGAAAATGAACGAACGTTCGTTCGTTATTCTGTTCGTCGTTTTTCTTTTTCTCGGATTTTCCACGATTATTTTTGATCGCGATTTCTGATCCGATTTTCGTTCTAGTATAACTTTTCACTCGTTTATCGGAATCAGGCGATTCAAGCACCTGGAGTTTCGTCTCGAAACCCTCTTTCCGTTTAACCAACTCAAACAAGTTTTGCCTCAGTAAAATTTGACCTAGATTAAGATTAGTAAACCGAGTTTGTTTCTTTTTCCGTTTGTCTTTCGTTGCTTCGTTCGATTTTATTCTTTTTACCAACCAGAGTTCTTAAGTTGAACTATCTGGGTAGATCTCTTATTTGAGTTTTATCTGTGCATTAGATGAGTACTTATTGTATGCTTGTTTGTTTGCGATAGAGTACCGAAGTGCGCCGCTTGCTACTTCGAATCACTAGGTTTCACGGATCATCAGAAAGGCAAGTAACACTTTGATCATACTTCCTATTACCCAGTTTTATTGCATTAGATCAATCCTCACACATTGCATGTTTAGGATCTAATTAAATTGTGGGTTTTGGGAAGTAGATGAGGTAGTACCTATTACCTGTTTTATTATCAAACCTTTGGGAGTTACTTCTACGTTGCTTATCGCTATGCTATGCTAGTAGACGTGGATTGGTGAGTGAATCCATGATAGATGTGATATTGTTAAATTAATGGTTTATCTAAGGTGGCAACTTAAATACACATCTGGGTGGATTGAGGCACCTGGGTATTCCAGCGATTGCCTGTTTTCTTTTGGACCGCCACCCAGGCTCAAAGGGATCATGAGATTATTCATACTAGAAACTTCCGTGTGCAGCCACAAGCTACTATGGGCTCTAGCATATTTGACTAAGTCGTGCGAACTCTTACAGTGGTAGACTAGGTGATGTAGGGGATGTAGGTTGGTACGGTCTACCCATTCGTAAGGTGCAAGCGCTTCTGAAAGACTATGTCTCGGTCATCCGTTTCTCAAACACCATGAAGTGCGAGAAATCTAATGGAGGAGATCGAGTCTTGTGGGAAAAAGTGCGCAAACCTCTGCAGAGTGTATAAACTAGTCATGGTTAGCCGTGTCCCCGGTTAAGGACATCTTGAGTATCTAGTACTTGGATTATCATGTGAATCTCATCATGTTACTCTAATTAATTTTGTTGGGTTAATGCTGATGTTTAATTGGGATTGAGAGGGTGTCTACACTCTCAATGTTTAACAACTACCATGATAGTTAAATAATATTTATTCCTTTGCAGTAGGGAAAAATTGGATTTATGCAAAACTGTAACCATAGAGCTTTCCACCAGCCAAATATGCATGTAGTATAGCCATATTCGTTCATTGCTCTCTATGTGTTACTTTGCCAGCATATTCCATGTGTTGACCCATTTTCGGGCTGCAACATTCATGTTGCAGACTTTTTAGACGACGAGTAAGGTGCCTTAGGTCGTGGTTCTATACTCAGTGATGCCGTTGGAGTTGATGGACTGACTTATCTTCCAAGCCTTCCGTTGTTATCGTTATTAGATGGCCTTAAGCCATATTTACTGTAATAAGTCCTCTTTTGAGACACTCGATGTAATAAGTGTGTGATTGCTACTCTGTTATAAATCCTTCAAGTATTGTGTGGTGTCAGCATTACTGATCCAGGGATGACACCGGAGCACAGAGATCAGACTGGTTGAGGTCTGGTCGCTACATCTTATTTGAGAAGAAGGATGGATCTTTGAGAATGTTTGTTCATTATCGGGCCTTAAATGAAGTGACTATCAAGAACAAGTACCCACTACCAATGATCAATGATCTATTTGACTAGTTGCAAGGAGGTAAAGTATTCTCCAAGATCGATCTGCGATCAGGATACCACCAACTGAAGATCTGAGAACAGGATATACCTAAGTCAGCTTTTACCACAAGGTACGGGCTATATGAGTACACGGTCATGTCATTTGGACTGACTAATGTCCTTGCCTATTTTATGAGCATGATGAACAAGGTGTTCATGGAGTTTTTGGATAAGTTTGTAGTGGTGTTCATTGATGATATTTTGGTGTACTCAAAGAATGAAGAGGAACACTTGCGCTTAGTTCCTGAGAAGCTCAGGGAACATCAGTTGTATGCCAAGTTTAGCAAGTGTGAGTTTTGGTTGAAGGAAGTTGGATTTCTTGGACATGTTATATCAGGAGAAGGTATAGTTTTAGACCCCACCAAGGTTCAGTCTGTCACTGAGTGGTTGGCACCCACCTCAGTTGGAGAGATCCGCAGTTTTCTGGGACTCGCATGATATTACAGGAGGTTCATTGAGAATTTCTCCAAGATTGTGAAACCCATGACCGACTTGTTGAAGAAGGACACCAAGTTCAAATGGACCGAAGATTGTGAGGCCAGTTTTCAGGAGTTGAAGAAACATTTGGTTACAGGCCCAATGCTGATTCTTCCGGATATACACAAGGATTTCCAAGTGTATTGCGACGCTTCTCGCTTAGGACTTGGAGGAGTACTGATGCAGGACGGAAGAGTTGTTTCATATACCTCATGTCAGCTTCGACCTCATGAGTTGAATTATGCCACACATGATTTGGAGTTAGCAGCCGTAGTGCATGCGCTCAAGACCTGGAGACATTTTCTGATTAGAAATAGATGTGATGTGTACACGGATCACAAGAGTTTGAAGTACATTTTCACGCAAAAGGAGTTGAATCTCAGGTAGAGGAGATGGTTGGAGCTCATAAAGGATTATGGTATGAAGTTGCACTATCACCCAGGGAAGGCCAATGTCGTAGCAGACGCTTTGAGCCGCAAGAGTTATGCCAATACCCTCGTAAGCGAAGGATTACCGTAGGAATTAGTTGACGATCTCAAGGAACTTCGTTTGGAGATAGTTCCAAGAGGTTTTGTTGTAGCAATGGAGGTTCAGTCTGCATTTTTGGGAAAGATTCGAGAAGCTCAGAAGGATGACAAGGAAATCACTGAGATAAAGGAGAAGATGGGCAAAGGAAAAGCCAAGGGTTTCCGTGAGGATGAGCATGAGACTTTATGGTTTGAGGATTGTATATATGTGCCCAATAATGCAGAGATCAGGAAGTTAATACTTCAGGAAGCTCATGACTCGCCATACTCGATTCACCCCAGAAACACCAAGATGTATTTGGATTTGAAGGAGCGTTTCTGGTGGACAGGTATGAAGAAGGATAATTCCGAGTATGTAGTAGTATGTGATGTATATCAGAGAGTGAAGGCAGAACATCATAAGCCGGCAGGATTGCTTCAGCCTATGCCGATACCAGAATGGAAGTGGGACAAGCTTGGCATGGATTTCATCACCGGATTACCCAGGACCCGATCGGAATATGATTCAATCTGGGTAGTAGTTGATCGCTTGACCAAGGTAGCCCACTTTATCCCAGTGAAAACCACCTATACAAGCGCGAAGTTGGCCAAGATATATATGACCAGGATCGTATGTTTGCACGGAGTTCTGAGGACTATCGTATCAGATAGAGGTACATAGTTTACTTCAAAGTTTTGGAATCAATGGCACCAGACTTTGGGTACTAGGCTAGAGTTCAACACAACCTTTCATCCGCAGACCGATGGACAGACCGTGAGAGTCAATCAGATTCTGGAGGACATGTTGAGAGCTTGTGCGCCAGATTATGGATCTCATTGGGATGACAATTTTCCATGCGCAGAGTTCTCTTACAACAACAGTTATCAGGCTAGTTTGAAGATGGCACCTTTTGAAGCCTTGTATGGAAGGAGATGTAGGACACCGTTGATGTGGGATGAAGTTGGAGATCGTCAATTGTTTGGACCAGATTTGATCAAAGAATCCGAAGAGGAGGTTAAGTTGATTCGAGATAGACTGAAGGTAGCTCAATCTAGGCAGAAGAGTTATGCCTATACTAAACGCAAGGAGGTAGTCTATGAAATTGGAGACCGACCATATCTTCATGTGTCACCACTGTGAGGAGTTAAACAATTTGGAGTTAAAGGAAAGTTAGCCCCAAGATTTGTAGGACCGTACCGAGTTCTGGAACGTATGGGAGAAGTTGCCTACAAGTTGGAGTTACCCGAAGGTTTGTCAGGAGTTCATGATGTGTTTCACGTTTCCCAATTGAAAAGGTGTCATGCAGAGATGGCCGATATATCTCTAAGAGATACAGTGCCCCTGGAAGCAATTCAGTTGGATAGTGATCTAACCTACGAGGAGAAACCCGTCTAGATTCTTGAGTTTGCCAGCCAAGTTACGTGCAGCAAGGTTATCAAGTTTTGCAAAGTTCAGTGGAGCCACCATACCGAGGATGAAGCCACCTGGGAGCGAGAGAAGACCTACGGAAAGACCACCCACACCTATTTTCTAGCCAACCTGAATCTCGAGGGCGAGATTCATCTTAAGGGGGGTAGGTTTGTAACATCCCAATTTTCAATTTGGATGTTATACATAGGTCATCATATGCATACCATATTTTATTTGCATTTTGGTTGTGATCCTAGAAATCTTAAGCAACTCAAGGACTCAAGGAGAGAGTTGGGGATTTCATTCATTTTCATATTTGATTTTTTCTCAAATTTGAAAAGAGGATCAATTTGGTTTTAATTATTTTATCTCCAATTATTTCCAAAATTTAAATTAAAGGAGAGAAGATAATAGGACTTCTTCAAAAAGAGAGGAATATTGGAGGAAATTTTTTAAAATCAAATAAATATTTTATTTGGATTTTATTTGGTATTTTATTTGAATTAGAAAAATATGCATTTTTGAAAATTGCATTTTAGGCCAGAAAAATGTTCACTTTGTTCTAAATATTTTATTTAGACGATGAAAATTGTTTTTGGAATTTTTAGAGTTTTTTTATATTCATTAGGATTTTTTCGGGTGAAATTCATTTAAAAAAGTTCTTCGCCCGACTGGGCCAAAGGCCCAACAGAGTCGGGCCGAAGCCCGCATCGCCGCCGCCTTCTTCCCGTCGTGCGCTACACGGACGTCGAGGAGAGTCCGAGCTGGACTCTCGCTCGCGCCGCCGCCTTCTCCAAGCCGCGACGCCGCCCCGCCCCTTTAAAGCCCGACCTCGTCGCCCCCTCTCCACCCCAAGCCGCCGCCTGCAGCCGCCTGCGCCGCCAGCCCGCATGCTGCCGCCTGTTGTCGCCACTGCTCCGCCGCCGACGCCGCCCGCCAGGCCACGCTGCCGCTCGCTGAGGCCGTGCGCCACCCCGCCTCGCCCTATCTCGCCTCGCCGCCGTCGTCCCGGTTTTCTTTGAAGAATTGGTCAAAACCGACAAAACCGTTGCCCCGATTTTTTTCGTTAGATCGGTTTAGTTTGGTTTTTCGGTTTCGCTAATTAGCGAATGTTCGCCCAAACGTCTCTGTTAGCGAATGTTTTCGCCCTTTTGTCCCTGATAGCGAACATTCGTTCGATAGTCCTTTTCTTTTATTTAATTTTCTGCTAGGGACCTATCCGTGATTATTTTTATCGCAGATTAGCCAATAATCTTCAAACGCTCGCAATTTTTTCTCGCTTGTCCAAATCCAGTGAAAACAACGCCAAAATCTTCGTCTTAGACCCCTCTTTCCAGTTAACCAACTTGAACATGATTTTGACAATTAAAAATTTGGTTGCAAGCAGATTTGAATTTGAATTTCTTTTGACCGTAGTTTGAGCTTCGTAGCTCCGATTTGATTGATTCTTTTTGCAAATCGAAGCTCTTCTCTTGTACTTTCGATTTGGATCTTTTCTCTTGAGTTTTACCTTTGAATCTATTGCTTGAGTGCTTATGTGTGCTATTGGTTGTTTGCGATAGAGTTTCCGGAGTGCGAAGCATGCTACTACGAGTCACTAGGGTTTTCAGATCGTCAGCAAGGCAAGTAACACTTTGATCATACCCCTTTATTACCCAGTTTTTATGAGTTAGTTTCAAACCCTCAAACATTGCATGAGTAGGAACTGTTTAACATGTGGGTTTGGTGAAGTAGTTCTTGAGGTAGTACCTATTGCCCTTTTCAATTAAACCCTGGAGTTACTTCTACATTATGCTTATACTGTGATGCTATGCTCGTAGACGTGGTTTGGTTTGAGTGATTCATGATAGTTGTGAGCATTATTATGAACTAAGGGTTTATTTAAGGTGGCTACTTTAACACACATCTGGGTGGATTGTTTGTGGGCACCTGGGGTAATCTAGTGTTGTCCAAGGAGATCCCGGGGAATCCATGTGATCATCCTATGGTCCGCAACCCAGGCTCAAAGGGATCGTAAAATTATTCATGCTGGAAACTTCCGTGTGCAGCCACAAGCCATTATGGGCTCTAGCATAGTTGAGTATGTTGCGTGACCTCTTTCAATGGTAAACTAGCAGATGTTGGGGATTGTAGGTGGTACGGTTTACCCGTCGAAAGGGCTAATGCTTTTGAAAGACTGTGTCTCGGTCATCCATTTCTCAAACATCATGTAGTGCAAGAAATCAGATGGAGGAGATCGAGTCTTGTGGGGAAAAGTGTGCAAACCTCTGCAGAGTGTACAAACTAATCATGGTTAGCTGTGTCCCCGGTTACGGACATCTTGAGTATCTGGTGCTTGAATTATTATGTTGATCTCATCACTTTACTTAATTAATTTGTTGGGTTAATGATTATTAATTTTGGGATTGAGATGAGGTTACCATTCTCAATGTTTTCAACAAACTTGTAGTTAAATAAAATATATTCCTTTGTTGTAGGGAAAAACTAGCTTTCTGTAAAAATAATCATAGAGCCTCCAGCAGCGAAATATGCATATAGTATAGCTGCTACTTGTTCATTGCTCTACACTGTTATTTTGCTAGCATATTCCATGTGCTGGGCCATTTCGGGCTGTAACACAGTATGTTGCAGACTTTTCAGACGAAGAGTAAGGTGCGCTAGGTCATTGTCTTGCACTCAACTATGTCGTTGGAGTTGATGGACTCATTTTACCTTCGAAGCCTTCATTTGTTATCTTCATTAGATGGCCTTTAGGCATATTTTTGTAGTAAGTATTCTCTTTTGAGATATTCGATGTAATAAGTGTGTGATTGAACTCTGTTATAAATCCTTCAAGTATTGTGTGTGTCAGCATTACAGATCCAAGGATGACACTTATGCACAGAGATTTGACCGTTTGAGGTCGGATCGCTACATTGCCAAAACAGAAAAATAAAAGGAATAGAGAGAAAAACTTTGACTCTTTGCATAAAGGTAAAAGAAAGGCCCTTCGCAGAGGGAAGCAGAGGTTGCCATGCACTTATTTGTTTGTATGCTCAATCCCTTAGTGCAAAAGAACGTCACGTTACATTTCCCCTTGTGATAGCGACCTTTATTATGCAGTTTATCACTTTATTCTTCACCATCACAAGTTCGTGTGACGCTCAAATTTCTCTTACACTAAATGATCTCACACTTTTAGAAGCAATTTTTATTGCCGTTTTGCACCGATGACCACTTACTTGAGGGATCTTGCTCAATCCCTAGGTAGGTATGGTGGACACTTGAAAATAAGATTTGGGTTTAAGGGTTTTTGGATGCACAAGTAGTATCTCTACTTTGTGCGGAATTTTTGGCTAGCAAAGATAGGGGGCAAGCACCACATGTTAAAGGATCTATGACAATATGACTTCTATTTGAATATGAACAAGCATAAATCATTAAGTTGTGTTCCTTGTCCAACGTCAACAATTTTGGCATATAATATTTTGATGAGGGCTCACAATCACAAAAGATTTCTAGGATAGTATATTTATATGTGAATCTTATCTTCCCTTATTAATTCTTTCATGAGTTGCATCATTGACTAATGCTATGTTTGTCAATCTCTAATAAAATTTTCTACTTATACTTTTCCTTATGTGGTGCCATCGCCTACCATAGGATTAGTATATAATCTTTTTCTTATTTATTTTCTTTATTTTATTTGTTTCCTTTCTTATTTCTTTTCTTTTATTTGCAACATGAAAGTAAAGAAAGCAAAAACTCGTACTAAAGTTTATTATATAACTTGCACAAGATTACAAGGATAGATCACTAAGAAAACTCTCAAATAAGATAGGATTGAACTAAACTTTTATTCAACTAAAGCAAAAGGATCGAACTAAAATAAGTAAAATCAGAAAGATAGTGGGATGATACGATACCGGGGCACCTCCACCAAGCTTGGCGGAAGCCAAGAGGAGTGCCCGTACCCGATACTCAATTCTCCTTTGGTGGTGAAGAAGGTGATGGTGATGAAGAAGAAGACATCTTGTCCTTGGATTTCCATGGCAGTGGTCCACCATCATGAGAGGAGGAGTGAGTCTCACGAGTCCTGCAACTAGCAGCCAAACTCATACCTTTAAACCTCGCCTCATATTCAAAGATTTGGTTTTGAAGATCATAGATCTGGCTCTGGAGGAAGTTGATTTGCTCGATGAAGGTGAAGATGATGTCCTTCATGGGTTTGCCATCCACCTTGAGATCACGAGAAAGGTCCGTGATCATGAGGTGATTGGCATTGAGCACACGCTCCACCATCCCCTTGCACCGGAAGACATGTTTCTCCACAGCTTCAAGCCTGGCCTCCACGGTTCCCGTCCCCTTGGGACATGGCACATCACGAAGGTGAAGCACCCCTGTCGGTGTCAAAATTGCCTGATCTCGGGTAGGGGGTCCCGAACTATGCGTCTGAGGATCAAAGGTAACAGGAGACAAGAGACACGATGTTTACCGAGGTTCGGGCCCTCTTAATGGAGGTAATACCCTACTTCCTGCTTGATTGACTTTGATAAGTATAGGGGTTACAAGAGTTGATCTACCTCGAGATCGTAATGGCTAAACCCTAGATGTCTAGCATGTATGATTATGATTGCCTCTACAGACTAAACCCTCCGATTTATATAGACACCGGAGGGGGCCTAGGGTTGTACAGAGTCGGTTTACAGAGAAAGGAATCTTCACATCCGAACGCCAATCTTGCCATCCACGCAAAGGAGAGTCCCATCCGGACATGGGGGAAGGCCTTCTATCTGGTATCTTCACAACCCATCAGTCCGGCCCGTATCACATAGCCCCGACGCCCTGGAGACCCCCTAATCCAGGACTCCCTTAGTAGCCCCTGAACCAGGCTTTAATGACGATGTGTCCGGCGCAGAAATTGTCTTCAACATTGCAAGGCGGGTTCCTCCTCCAAATACTTTAAAGTAGTTGAACAAAATAACTATATCCGGCTCTGTATAATAGTCTGAACCACGAGGGTGTAATACTTAAGCAAAATAAGCCATGTCTGCTGATAGCTTTTTCGGTGAGACGTTATGTTCTGGCCTTATTATTTTTTTCGAACCGTTTTTTAGCCTCCCGCTTCGTATTTCGAGGTGCGGTCCTCACCGACACGTCTTGTCAAAGCAAAGATCGTGTCCCCTTATTGCGGGATTCTCATCAATACGAGTTTGGGTAATCCAACCATGCTGTTTTGCACGAACCCCTAGGAGTAGGTGAGTTTTAAGGCTCGTGGGGGGCGCTTGATATTCACTGCCTTTATAAGAGGATAAGAATCCATCTCTTCTCCCCACGCCTTCTCCTTCCTCAGTCCATCTGTCCTCGAGCTTCGGCACCCAAGTCCCAATCTTTCCCACCGCCACCAAATACTCCGGACATGTCCGGATCCGGCTCACAAGGCAAGTGGATGGCCTCCTCCGTGACGGAGAAGGGCATCAAGGAGCTCCGGGTGGCGAGGTATCTGAAAGTGGAAATCAGACACAGACTCCCTGCCAAAGAGCAAGTTACCCCCACTCCAGAGCCCGGTGAGAGGGTTGTCTTCCTCCCTCACTTTCTCCGTGGCCTAGGGTTTCCCCTCCACCCCTTTGTTCGTGGTCCCATGTTCTATTATGGGCTGGATTTTCATGATCTGGCCCAGAACTCCTTCCTCCAAATCTCGGCGTTTATCATTGTGTGTGAGGCATTCCTCCGCATCCCTCCACACTTCGATCTATGGCTCAAGATTTTCAACGTGAAGCCGAAGGTGGTTAACAGGCAACACGCGGATTGTGGCGGTGCCATGGTGAGCAAGGTTCCCAAAGTTATCTGGCCCGAAGGGGGCTTTGTGGAGACTGTCGGTGTCAAAACTGGTAGATCTCGGGGTAGGGGGTCCCGAGCTGTGGATTCTTGGATCGATGGTAACAGGAACGAGGAGAAGATGTTTTACCCAGGTTCGGGCCCTCTTGATGGAGGTAAAACCCTACATCCTACTCTTGTTTATATTGATGGAGTATCAAGTATAGAGTTGATCTACCGTGAGATCATATGTTGTGGTCTAAAACCTAAGGGTATGATGAATAATGTCATAGTCATATAACAACTAGCCTGGCCTCGGCTTATATAATGTACCGGAGGCCTAGGATAACAAGAGTCCTAGTCGAATACGTTGGTGGAGAGGAGTCCTTGTCTTGATCATCAAGTCTTGTGGAATATTCCTTGAATGTGGCATGGGCTGCCCGAAGTGGCCCATGAGTAAACCACCATGGGGGTCCTCAGCCTGATCCAGCTGGTCGGGAGACGACGTGGTGAGTACCCTCTTGTCCAGGACACCATCAGTAGCCCCCTGAACCGGTCTTCAAGTTGGGGATGCTCCTCGATTCTTCTGAACTGCTCTTCATCTTCGGTCATCGGTCTTGAAAAGTGGTTCAACAACTCTTCCCATCTTCGATCTTGAGGATCACCGAAGTGAGTCCGAAGAGTTTACATGTCGGGTATCCGAGGAGCCCCTTTAAGTTATTGGCCGTTATCAATGCCTTGTTATTTTTACGCCCACCTCGGGTTTGAAGTGATTCCCGTGCGGCGGTGTCCTCTCCCGCCCGAGCTCCAATGCCAGACTGCATTCAAGGTATGTTTTGCAGCCGAGCACCAACACCGGACCGCTTCCGAGCTTCAACACCAGAATGTATCTGAGCTCCAATGTTGGACTGTATCCAAGGTGTCATAGATTACTTTGGTCTTGAAAAAGTTAAAAGGGTTGAAACAAGCTTAATGTCGGAGATGCCCTCTATGGAGCCATCCACTTGCAACCGAGCTTTATGCTTGACTGCTTCCGAGGTATCTTTTGCGGTCAAGCACCAACGTCGGACTGTATCCGACGTGGTGCACCATCCCGTCCATGGGCTGATTGTTATGAATTTGATTCCTAATTGTGCAATGTATTCTCAGCCGAGATGTATAGCTAGTATCCCTCAAGGTGCATGTTGGCCTAATATCCGGGATGCACCTAAAGGATAAAATCAAACTGCTTACCCTAGTAGCCCCTAAGACTCAAGTCGATTTGTAAAACCAGCCTGAGGATCAATTCCCAACTCGGCGGCATACTTAGGAATAGAAACGCGGTGTAATATATTACTGGAAATAGTGATTGGAGAACGGGCCCTTGAGAGAGGGTTTTGAGAAGTCACCGTAATATATTAGCCTGATGCCGGATAAGTCCCAGATGGCACCTATTGTTGTCCGAAGACGTGTTTGCGCATAGTCTAGTCTAGCCAAACACCGAGCACTTTGAATTTTCTGCATTGAATAGGCAATGCAGTAGCCCCCGATACACTGGTCCGATGGCAACACCAGATGAGGGGATCGATGTGCCCCTTTAATATTAGTGAATGATAAGCCTGAATCCCAGTACCCCCGAGCCTTAATGCGGGCACGGGTGGCCGAATTAAGGATCGATATACAGGGTAAAATCAAAAATTGTGTGTAATGATTCTATGTATCCAAGTACTTTACATCATTAATGCTCATATCCGCACTGTACAAAACTTTGTTGACCGACCATCGGCTTCAACCTCCTCGGCCAGAAGCCAGGGAGTGTTTGTCCATCTTTGTAAAGTCGTTATAAGGGCAAAAATTTATGGAAAACAAGGCAATCTGGCCATACGGTTTTATAAACAAAGTTACACAGAGAGATATGAAACATCTTCCAAAGAAAATAATCCCGCTCTCGGTTCCTTTCTTTGGGTTGTCATGCTGATCATGATCATGAAACCTCGCCTCCAATCAATGTGGGAGGAAAATATTGAGGATTTAGTTCGGGGAAAGTTTCTGAACTCTATGGTATTAATGAACCAAAATTTTCACTTCCGTCGTTGCCGGCCAATTATATCCTTTAAGATCGCTAGCTTTCGGCTTCACCCAGTCTGAGGTACTACCTCGGATGACACGGTAGTAACAATCACAGAGGTGCTCCCTTTACTACCTAGCCGAACAATCGAGAACGTAGGGGTAAGCACAGGAGCTAGGCAACCCAGCTTAGCCAAAATCTTAAGTCAAATTGATGCATATTTGTGGCTTTATAACAATGATTGTGGAAGGCAGCCCTCGTATATTAAATATAAACGTCGATGATATGTTTATTTTGACTCCATTGCGACCGTTTATCAGTTCAAAGTTGCCCATCATCGGCTTCCACCCCCTTGTAGATGCTACGCAGGATGTTTTCACAATAACAAAACAACCCTTAGCCGGCGTCTCGGTGCCCGAAGGCGGTTGTGTTAGCGGAAGCGAGGCAATCAGATATGCGGGCTTTATAACTTTCACTTAGTCATAGGAGCTTAAAGTTGGGAGGCCAGTAACTAGCCCCCGGCTAGTGTTCAAAGACAGTTGAGGTCAAGCCGTAAACACTTCGGCCAATGTTATGAACGCCGTCATTTAACACAGGGTGACCTCTATCGGTCTTATAATTTAATACAGTCATTGGATCGCTGACCAGTTTACACTTATTGTGATAGTCAGTTTTCGGCTTTCTCCACTGAGGTGCTTAACCATGCTAGCTGGAAGCACAATCGCAGTGGTTCTCCCTTTGCACACCTAGTCGGACAAAGCGGAACGTACGAGGCAAGCACAGGAGACGGGCAACCAAACTATTGACCGAAGACACCATTCAAAAATGATGCATATAAAGCAATATCCGAGAACATTTTGCCGAGGACTCCTCAGAGTACCTTGGCTTTTGGTGGGTTCGGCTCAAGTTGCGGCCCCCTGTTGATATTGTCCAGGCTTAAAAAGTGTCTAACAGTGTACTGCGGGATTTATGCTCGGACCCTACACCGAGGTGCAGGTCGGCAGAAAAATGTCGAACTATGGGTCAAAAAAGATTTACCAAGCTAGATTATTACGCAGGGTACTATCGGTGTCAAAACCGACGGATCTCGGGTAGGGGGTCCCGAACTGTGCATCTAAGGTCGATGGTAACAGGAGACAAGGGACACGATATTTACCCAGGTTCAGGCCCTCTCTATGGAGGTAATACCCTAGGTCCTGCTTGATTGATATTGATGAATATGAGTGTTACAAGAGTTGATCTACCTCGAGATCATAATGGCTAAACCCTAGAGGTCTAGCGTATATGGCTATGATAATCAGTATCCTCTATCCGGACTAAGTCCTCTAGTTTATATAGACACCGGGAGAATCTAGGGTTACACAAGGTCAGTTACAAAGAAATGAATCTACATATCCGGTCGCCAAGCTTGCCTTCCACGCCAAGGAGAGTCCCATCCAGACACGGGTGCAGTCTTCGGTCTTCATATCTTCACAGCCCATCAGTCCGGCCCATGGCTAACAGGCCGGACGCCCGAGGACCCCTTAGTCCAGGACTCCCTCAGTAGCCCCTAAACCTGGCTTTAATGATGAGGTGTTCGGCGCGTAGTGTTGTCTTTGGCATTGCAAGGCGGGTTCCTCCTTCCGAACTCCAAAATAGTCTTCGGATGATTTGATCGTGTCCGGTCCTGTAACACACAACCGTAGAGAGTATAGTATTCCATGAATCCAATCCGCTGACAATTTTGGTAACATGACGTCATGCTTCTCCGTTATTATTTCGAACCGTTTCCTGTCCCGCCGTTCCACGTTTCAGGGTGCGATTTTTATTGACACGTCTTGTCGAAGCAGAGATTGTGTCCCCTTATTACGGGATTTTCATCAATACGAGCATGGGTAACCCAACCGTCCTGCAGGAAAGATCCCTTAGGAATAGGCAGGTTCTTAGGCTTGGGAGGAGGCGTTCAATACCCGTGGCCTTTATAAAGGAACCAAGGGTTGTCCTTCTATGCCAAACCTCTCATCAGCCTTCCCAACCTCGAGCTCTAGCACCCAAGGTTCGACTTCATTGTCTCAAGCCTCCCCATCATGTCCGGACCTAGCTCTCAAGGCCAATGGGCGGCTTCCTCCATTATAGAGGAGGATATCGCAAAGCTTCGGGCAGCCAGATATTTGACTGCGGAGGTCCACCACAGGCTTCCTGCTCAAGGACAGGTTATTCCGACCCCCAGATCCGGCGAGAGGGTCGTATTCATCTCCCACTTCCTCCGGGGGCTAGGGTTTGCTCTTCACCCCTTCGTCCGGGGGCTAATGTTTTATTACAGACTAGATTTTCATGACCTAGCCCCGGACTCTATCCTCCAAGTCTCGGCATTTATCATTACATGTGAGGCCTTCCTCCAAATCCCCCCACACTTCGGCTTATGGCTCAAGACCTTCAGTGTGAAGCCAAAGGTAGTCGACAGGGAACAGGTGGAGTGCGGCGGTGCTACGATCAGCCAACTCACCAGCACTCCTTGGCCAAAAGGTTCTTTTACCGAAACTTCCAATCACTGGCAGCGGGAGTGGTTTTATGTTACGGAGCCCCGCAGCACCAAGTGGGTAGCTGCACCCACATTCTGTCCTGGCCCACCGTTACAGCTTGCATCATGGGTCAACAAGGGGCTGGACTAGGGATTAGTTGATGAAGTGCAGACTTACAGAGCTGCATTCGAACCCTCCTTAAGAGAGACATCGATCTTGTCAACGTGATCCAAGTGATGTTAGTTCGCCGAATCCTGCCATGCCAGCGCAGGTCTCGCCGCATGTGGGAGCTTAATCCAGAAGGACCACAAACCCTCCAACACTTCTTTGTCACCACACATGAAGGGATGTGGAAATTATTTTTTGGGAAGTGGAAACATTGGCCGGATACCACCGAGGACGCTGGCCTCAACTGCAACCGTCCAGATACCCTGGTAAGCACTTGGCTCCCGAACACTTTGTAATTATGTATACCGTAATATGGTACTGAGCAGGCTATCTTCTTCCAGAGCTGGACAAAGAAGGCGCAACTAATTATGTGTTCAGCCCCTCTGCCCGAGGGCCCAGCGAATCCTGTTCTAACAAGGATGCTGGCCCTGGCACCATACCAGATGCCTATGAAGGAGGGTGAGGCGGAGAGTGAGAGCACCAAAGATGGCCCCTATTCCAAGGGTGCATCAGACTTTGTACCCGAGGGATCAAAATCCCCTCATCCGAAGACAAAAGTGAAGGGGGGCCACTATCTCCCTCCCTCCTAGGAAGAAAAGGGTAGCCTCTAAAGATTGGGAGAAACAGGCTCCTAAGAGAGGCAAGATGCCTCAGGTGGGTGGCTCGGGTTGGAAGATGTTGAAGCGCAGTCTCATGACGAGGACAAGCCTCGGGCCAAATCATAAGTGAACAAGGCCGTTTTAAACATGTCCCGTTCTTTTCTTATAATGCCTGGGATATATTATTTTTGCTTCTCAACACGCAGTCTTCCTCAACAATCCTCTTCCTCGGGGGACCTATTCCCAGAGATGATGGAAAGCGAGACACCTCCACCGGCCTCTCCGTCCAATAGGGCAGACGACTTCGAGGTGTCATCGCGAATGGTCTCCCCCGACCAACAAGTGGTGCAAGGGATGATGAAGATGCTACCCGAAGGCGATACTTCGGTGGCCCAGGGTCCGGGGAACAACAACAAGGGTTGATACGTCTCCGTCTTATCTATAATTTTTTATTGTTCCTTGCCAATATTCTACAACTTTCATATACTTTTGGCAACTTTTTATACTATTTTTGGGGACTAACATATTGATCCAGTGCCCAGTGCCAGTTCCTGTTTGTTGCATGTTTTTTGTTTTGCAGAAAATCCATATCAAACGGAGTCCAAACGGGATAAAAACGGACGGAGATTATTTTTGGAATATATGTGAAATATGGGAAGAAAATCAATGCGCGACGGTGCCCGAGGGAGCCACGAGGCAGGGGGGCGCGGCCCACCCCCCTGGGCGCGCCCCTGACCCTCGTGGGCCCCTTGTAAGGCGGTTACTGCCATTCTTTTTCCGCAAGTAAGCTAATATCCAGATAGAGATCGTGTTAAAATTTCTGCCCAATCGGAGTTACGAATCTCCGGGAATATAAGAAACGGTGAAAGGGCAGAATCTGAGAACGCAAAAACAGAGACAGATCTAATCTCGAAGGGGCTCTCGCCCTCCCATGCCATGGAGGCCAAGGACCAGAGGGGAAACCCTTCTACCATCTAGGGAGGAGGTCAAGGAAGAAGAAGAAGAAGGGGCCCCCTCTCCCCTTCTCTTCCGGTGGCGCTGGAACGCTGTTGTGGCCACCATCATCATCACCGTGATCTTCACCAACATCTCCATCACCTTCCACCCTCTATCTACAGCGGTCCACTCTCCCGCAACCCGATGTACCCTCTACTTGAACATGGTGCTTTATGCTTCATATTATTATCCAATGATGTGTTGCCATCCTATGATGTCTGAGTAGATTTTCATTGTCCTATCGGTGGTTGATGAATTGCTATGATTGATTTAATTTGCTTGTGGTTATGTTGTTGTCCTTTGGTGCCCATCATATAAGCGCGCATGGATCACACCATAGGGTTAGTTGTATGTTGATAGGACTATGTATTGGAGGGCAAGAGTGACAGAAGCTTCAACCTAGCATAAAAATTTATGCATATAGGATTGAAGGGGGACCAATATATCTTAATGCTATGGTTGGGTTTTACCTTAATGAACGTTAGTAGTTGCGGATGCTTGCTAATAGTTCCAATCATAAGTGCATAGAATTCCAAGTCAGGGATGACATGCTAGCGGTGGCCTCTCCCACATAAAACTTGCTATCGGTCTAGTAAAGTAGTCAGTTGCTTAGGGACAATTTCGCAACTCCTACCACCACTTTTCCACACTCGCTATACTAACTTTATTGTTTCTTTATATAAACAGCCCCTAGTTTTTATTTACGTGCTCTTTATGTTCTTTCAAACCTATCCAACAACACCTACGAAGTACTTCTAGTTTTATACTTGTTCTAGGTAAAGTGAACGTCAAGCGTGCGTAGAGTTGTATCGGTGGTCGATAGAACTTGAGGGAATATTTGTTCTACCTTTAGCTCCGCATTGGTTTCAACACTCTTACTTATCGAAAGAGGCTACAATTGATCCCCTATACTTGTGGGTTATCAAGACCTTTTTATGGCGCCGTTGCCGGGGAGTCATAGCGTGGGGTGAATATTCTCGTGTATGCTTGTTTGCTTTATCACTAAGTAATTTTTATTTGTTGTTCTTAGCTGTTTTCTATCTTTAGTTATGGGTAGGAAAGGCAAAATACCAAAAAAATTAGTTGTACCTACTGAACCAATGGTTGAAGAACCACTCAAAATCTATCACACTCCTGAAGCTTATTACTTGGATCATCTTCGATCCCTATGTGCTCGTGCTGAAACCCCAACTAGCTTAGTTGAGAGCAAATCTTTAGATGAGCATGCTTGTTATGTGCGACACCGCATATCTGAAAAAGGGAAACGTTTACTGGATCAAATTCATCATTTGCAATGCTATGCTTGGAATTTATGCGAAATATATGATATTACTTGTTGTTCTGAAGACCCTAAGAAACACCTTCCCTGCCAATGTTTGTTTAGTGATAATGGAATCGTATCTTCTTATGCTAAGGGTGTTTATAATTACTATGATGTTCAAAAAATTGAAGAATTTGTTGCTTTTAAGGGTGCTTATGAAATTGCTTCTTTGATTGAGAAGTATGATGCTACTCTTTACAAATCTGAAAATTTTGCCATACTTGAATATTGTTATGAGAATTATGCTTCTAATGCCTATGTTAAACCATATATCGAGGTCTCCTCCACTGTCCAAGAAGAGACTAATATTTTGCAGGAGTCTATAGAAGAAGAAATTGATGAAACTGTGAGTTCATTGGATGAAAAATATGATGAGTAGAACGAAGAAAAAAAGGAGGAAGAGCAGATTAGCTACCCGTGCCCACCTTCTAATGAGAGTAACTCTTCAACTCATACATTGTTTAATTTCCCTTCGTGCTTACCGAAGGATGATTGCTATGATGATTGTTATGATCCCGTTAATTCTCTTGAAATATCCCTTTTTGATGATGCTTTCTATGCTTGTGGCCAAGAAGCCAATATAAATTATGCTCATGAAGATGAACTTGCTATAGTTCCTTATGTTAAACATGAAATTGTTGCTATTGCACCCACGCATGATAGTCATATTATCTTTTTGAATTCTCCCGACTACACTATATCGAAGAAGTTTGCACTTATTAAGGATTATATTGATGGGTTGCATTTTACTATTACACATGATGATTTTGATGAATATAATATGCATGTGCTTGCTGCTCCTACTTGCAATTATTATGAGAGAGGAACTATATCTCCGCCTCTCTATGTTTCCAATATGATAAAATTGCAAGAAACTGTTTATACTATGCATTGGCCTTTACTACATGTGCATGAATTGTTCTTTTATGACATGCCGATGCATAGGAAGAGAGTTAGACTTCGTTGTTGCATGATATATGTTACTTTGTGCTCACTACTAAATTACAAATCATTGTTAATTAAAATTGGCTTTGATATACCTTGGGATCCGGGTGGATTCATTACTTAAGCACTATATGCCTAGCTTAATGGCTTTAAAGAAAGCGCTACCAGGGAGACAACCCAGAAGTTTTAGAGAGTCATTTATTTCTGATGTGTGATTTTATATAGTTTAAAAACAAAAAATAAAGATGGGAACCCAAAACTTTTCAAAAAGAAAAGTGAAAGTGAGATAGACGAGCATTGTGAAAGTGGGGGACGTCCTTGAACTTTGTTCATGCCCATGGAGACTTTGTGAATCTTAATACATAAAATTTTCAAAAAAATAATTATCCCCTTGTACAATTCCATTGTATTATAAAAATAATGTGCCAAGGTTTGCCTTTAGGATGTTTACAATGCATGTTGGTTTGTACGGTGCAGGACAGAAACTTTGGTTGTAGTGCGCGATTTTACATTTTTTTTACTGGAACGTCAAATGGTTATGATTATTTTTGCACTTTCTTTATATACAAATTGTTTATTTTTTCTAATTTTGGCAGAATTTTTCAAGTATCAGAAGTATGGTGAATGTTCAGATTATTACACACTGTTCTGTTTTAGACAGATTCTGTTTATGATGCATAGTTTGCTTGTTTTGATGAAACTATCAAATTATATCACTGGATTAAGCCATGGAAAAGTTATACTACAGTAGCTATAATTCAAAAACAAAATATGAATTGGTTTGCAACAGTACTTAGAGTATTGATTTGCTTTAATATACTAATGGATCTTACCGAGTTTTCTGTTGAAGTTTTGTGTGGATGAAGTGTTCGATGATCGAGAATGTCTCGATATGAGAAGAAGGAAGAGAGGCAAGAGATCAAGCTTGGGTATGCCCTAGGAACCCCAAGTAAATATTCAAGGAGACTCAAGTGTCTAATCTTGGGGATGCCCCGGAAGGCATCCCCTCTTTCTTCAACAAGTATCGATATGTTTTCGGATTTGTTTCATTCATGTGATATGTGCAGATCTTGGAGCATCTTTTGCATTTAGTTTTCATTTTTCTTTTATGCACCCTGCTGGTATGAGATAGTCCTTGGTTGATTTATAGAATGCTCTATGCACTTCACTTATATCTTTTGAGTATGGCTTTATAGAATGCTTCATGTGCTTCACTTACATCATTTGAAGTTTGAATTGCCTGTTTCTCTTTACATAGAAAACCGCCATTTGTAGAATGCTCTTTTGCTTCACTTATATTTGTTAGAGCGTGGGCATATCTTTTGTAGAAAGAATTAAACTCTCTTGCTTCACTTATATCTATTTAGAGAGATGACAGGAACTGGTCATTCACATGGTTAGTCATAAAATCCTACATAAAACTTGTAGATCACTGAATATGATATGTTTGATTCCTTGCAATAGTTTTGCGATATAAAGATGGTGATATTAAAGCCATGCTAGTGGGTAGTTGTGGATTAGTAGAAATACTTGGGTTGAGGTTTGTGATTCTCGTAGCATGCAGGTATGGTGAACCGTTATGTAACAAAGTCAGAGCATGATTTATTTATTTATTGTCTTCCTTATGAGTGGCGGTCGGGGACGAGCGATGGTCTTTTCCTACCAATCTATCCCCCTAGGGGCATGCGTAGTAGTACTTTTCTTCGAGGGCTAATAAACTTTTGCAATAAGTATATGAGTTCTTTATGACTAATGTGAGTCCATGGATTATACGCACTCTCACCCTTCCATCATTGCTAGCCTCTTCGGTACCGTGCATTGACCTTTCTCACCTCGAGAGTTGGTGCAAACTTCGCCGGTGCATCCAAATCCCATGATATGATACGCTCTGTCACACATAAGCCTTCTTATATCTTCCTCAAAACAGCCACCATACCTACCTATTATGGCATTTCCATAGCCATTCCGAGATATATTGCCATGCAACTACCATCATCATCATATACATGACTTGAGCATTTATTGTCATATTGCTTTTCATGATCGTAAGATAGCTAGCATGATGTTTTCATGGCTTGTCCGTTTTTTGATGTCATTGCTACGCTAGATCATTGCACATCCCGATACACCGCCGGAGGCATTCATATAGAGTCATATCTTTGTTCTAGTATCGAGTTGTAAGTAAATAAAAGTGTGATGATCATCATTATTAGAGCATTGCCCCAAGAAAAAAAGAGGCCAAAGAAGCCTAAATAAAAAGGGGGGCCAAATAAGCCCATTCAAAAAAAAGAGAAAAAGGGGCAATGTTACTATCCTTTTACCACACTTATGCTTCAAAGTAGCACCATGTTCTTCATATAGTGAGTCTCTTGAGTTATCACTTCCATATACTAGTGGGGATTTTCATTATAGAACTTGGCTTGTATATTCCGATGATGGGCTTCCTCAAATGCCCGAGGTCTTCATGAGCAAGCAAGTTGGATGCACACCCACTTAGTTTCAGTTTGATCTTTCATACACTTATAGCACTAGTGCATCCGTTGCATGGCAATCCCTACTCCTCGCATTGACATCAATTGATGGGCATCCCCATAGCCCATTGATTAGCCGCGTCGATGTGAGACTTTCTCCCTTTTTGTCTTCTCCGCATAACCCCCATCATCATATTCTATTCCACCTATAGTGTTATATCCATGGCTTGCGCTCATGTATTGCGTGAGGGTTGAAAAAGCTGAGGCGCGTTAAAAAGTATGAACCAATTGCTCAGCTTGTCATCAGGGTTGTCCATGATGTGAATATTTTGTGTGGTGAAGATGGAGCATAGCCAGACTATATGATTTTGTAGGAATAACTTTCTTTGTCCATGTTATTTTGAAAATACATGATTGCTTTATTAGTAGGATTGAAGTATTATTGTTTTTATGTCAAATCATAGACTATTGCTTTGAATCACTCGTATCTTAATATTCATGCCATGATTAGATATGTGATCAAGATTATGCTAGGTAGCATTCCACATCAAAAATTGTCTTTTTTATCATTTACCTACTCGAGGACGAGCAGGAATTAAGCTTGGGGATGCTGATACGTCTCTGTCGTATCTATAATTTTTGATTGTTCCATGCCAATATTCTACAACTTTCATATACTTTTGGCAACCTTTTATACTATTTTTGGGGACTAACATATTGATCCAGTGCCCAGTGCCAGTTCCTATTTGTTGCATGTTTTTTGTTTCACAAAAAATCCATATCAAACGGAGTTCAAACGGGATAAAAGTGGACGGAGATTATTTTTGGAATATTTGTGAAATATGGGAAGAAAATCAACGCGAGACGGTGCCCGAGGGAGCCACGAGGCAGGGGACACACCCCACCCCCTGGGCGCGCCCCTGACCCTCGTGGGCCCCTCATAAGGCGGTTGCTGCTATTCTTTTGCCGCAAGAAAGTTAATATCCGGATAGAGATCGTGTTAAAATTTCAGCCCAATCAGAGTTACGGATCTCCAGGAATGTAGGAAACGGTGAAAGCGCGGAATCTGAGAACGCAAAAACAGAGAGAGACAGAGAGACAGATCCAATCTCGAAGGGGCTCTCGCCCCTCCCATGCCATGGAGGCCAAGGACCAGAGGGGAAACCCTTCTCCCATCTAGGGAGGAGGTCAAGGAAGAAGAAGAAGGGGCCCCCTCTCCCCTTCTCTTCTGGTGGCGCCAGAACGCTGTCGTGGCCACCATCATCATCACCGCGATCTTCACCAACATCTCCATCACCTTCCCCCCTCTATCTACAGTGGTCCACTCTCCCGCAACCCGATGTACCCTCTACTTGAACATGGTGCTTTATGCTTCATATTATTATCCAATGATGTGTTGCCATCCTATGATGTCTGAGTAGATTTTCGTTGTCCTATCGGTGGTTGATGAATTGCTATGATTGATTTAATTTGCTTGTGGTTATGTTGCTGTCCTTTGGTGCCCATCATATGAGCGCACGCGTGGATCACACCATAGAGTTAGTTGTATGTTGATAGGACTATGTATTGGAGGGCAAGAGTGATAGAAGCTTCAACCTAGCATAGAAATTGATGCATACGGGATTGAAGGGGGACCAATATATCTTAATGCTATGGTTGGGTTTTACCTTAATGAACGTTAGTAGTTGCGGATGCTTGCTAATAGTTCCAATCATAAGTGCATAGAATTCCAAGTCAGGGATGACATGCTAGCAGTGGCCTCTCCCCCATAAAACTTGCTATCGGTCTAGTAAAGTAGTCAGTTGCTTAGGGACAATTTCGCAACTCCTACCACCACTTTTCCACACTCGCTATACTAACTTTATTGTTTATTTATCTAAACAGCCCCTAGTTTTTATTTACGTGCTCTTTATATTCTTGCAAACCTATCCAACAACAACTACAAAGTACTTCTAGTTTTATACTTGTTCTAGGTAAAGAGGACATCAAGCATGCATAGAGTTGTATCGGTGGTCGATAGAACTTGAGGGAATATTTGTTCTACATTTAGCTCCTCGTTGGGTTCAACACTCTTACTTATCGAAAGAGGCTACAATTGATCTGTTATACTTGTGGGTTATCAAGGGCCCCGAACAATCCGGTATACAGCCGGATGTGAATGAATGGATCCCTTCAAAGGGTGGTCGTACTCCTACGGCGGCCTCCGGAGACCCAGAAGCGCTAGATATCTTGGTGAACATGCTGCGGCAGGCGTCCGTCTCAGAGGAACACCGTACCTTGATGGGTACGATGGTTGAAAAGGTCCTGTCCGCGAAGATCGGATTGGATCAGGCCTTTGCGAGCCTACTGAGAGGCTTTGAGGTTTGTACTGTAATATGTGCAAATGTGTTTTATTCGCAAAATACACTTGTGTATAGGTAGTAGCCCCTGAGACTTGGGTTGGCTTCCCATGGGAGGCGAACGGAGGATTGAGAAGAAATATTCAAGGACTAACCTGATTAACTTGAACACAGGTTGCTTCCCCCTGGCTACTTCCCATACTACGGATATGGCCGAGCTTCAATGGAAGCTTGATGTGGCCGGGGATGATATTGCGTTAATCAGTATGCGTCTTGATGAATCACAAGGTATGTATTTGGACCAGTCCCTTCACATACATTGTTATGATATAAGCACGATGCTTAAAGTTATATACTGTAATATGCATGGCTGCAGATGGTGCTGCCGCCGTTGAAATTCTTCGTGTGGAGCTGGCCCGGGCCAAGAAGCAGGCCCGGTGTAGCAATGCGGCTGCCAAAAAGGCATCGACTGAGTTAAAAGTCGAACGAGCCGCTCGGCGTCAAGACGAGGAGAAGATATCGACGATGGCGCTCAAACTAAAAAATGTTGCTAGCCGCAGTGAAATCCTTGAGAAGGAGAATGAAGCCAAGACGGCTGAAATTGATAAGGCCTTACAAAGGCGAGAGAAGCGCGGTCTGAATCCAGAGCCACCCGTGAGGAGATCTGGCAAGCTAGGGAGATTGCGGCTGGTGAGCCATTTTTGCTGCAGACTAAGTTCGGCGATCTGAACTATGCTCAGCTTAACCAATTGTGGAGTTCTCCGGATGAGTTTATAGACCTGCCGAAGAGTTCTTCTGATGCAGCGCAGTTTTGCCAGGCGCTAGAGGGGTATGCAACGGAGAAGCTTTTCTGGTCACAATTCGGCGCGTCGATGCGCCCCCTGTTGCTGAATGAGCAGATGTCCCAGTGGGCCAAGCTTCATAGGATATCCGACACTGCCATGAAGAATGTCATAATCCGGTTATGGCCAACTGATCCTGTTCCAAATAGCTACTTCGCCTTGGTGCAGCGGCTTGTTGACGCGGTGCCACGTATCGATGCTGTGAAGCGGTCAGTGTGCATCGAGGGTGCATGGATGGCCTTTGCCCGAGTCAAGACATTCTGGGGGAAGATGAAAGCCATCGATGTTGCGGTGAAGAATCCACCCAAGGGCAAGGACCGCCACGAACCGGAGCATTATTTTGAAGACGTCCTAGTGGCCGCCCGCTTGATAGAGGGTCAATGCTCGAAGGACATAATGTTCGAGTGAGGTGTATGAGAATTGTACGAGACAATTTTATAGTTAATCTGTTTTTATATGTTGCTCGAAAGTTTGTGTTTCTCCTGTGCTGCCGTTTAAATATAATCTAAAAGTTTTCCAGTCGCCAATTTCATCCCCCTCGTAGGAAGTACGGGGGTGTTCAGAAAAGCATTTGATCACTCTTGACCCAACGTCTTGGTCTGTGAAGGAGGTGTCAATGCGGCGAACCAGGCAACCAGACTATAGGGCGTTAACACTTTCACTTAGCCATATGAGTTTTATGGTCGGTCTACGACATAGCCCCTGGTATGTATGCGGCTTATTCATACGATGCGTGTACATATTTGACCGGAAAGAGGTCCTTCGTGTGACACGGGGGAATCGCTAGAGATTTCGATAAATCATCTAGTGGTTGACCAGCTCTCGCCGCATCATGACAGTCAGTTTTCGGCATTTTCTACTGAGGTGTTGATCCAGGTGAACCGACAGCACAATCGCAGTAGTTCTCCCTTTACTACCCTAGCCGATAGAGAAGAACGTAGGATAGCAAGCACAGGAGCCGGGCAACCCCGCTATTGACCCAAGACATGATTCAGAGCTGATGCATATAAGGCCAAACTCACGATGCCGAACTACGCTGTAAAAGTTGTTCGGACTTTGTTGGCAACTCATTTGTTCCCGTACCAAGCCCCTGGCGATTTAAGCCCGGGGTATACCTGTGAAGCGACCGTAAAGGGCGTATTCATTTGTAGAAAGACGCGGATGATTGAGCCGGGTAATGTGAACTGGGACCTGAGCGATATGCCAAAGATTACTTGATATATATAAAGGCCATGACCCCGGCTATCTGATATGCCCTGGGTCGAAGGCAGAGGAAAAAGGCATGTTACCAGCTCCAAAAAAGAGTGCGGTCTACAAAAAATCATTTTGGACCTCCTGTCGCACGTCTCCGCCGCCTGTCCTCGGCAAGGGGAATCCTTGAAGAAAATAACCCCATAGGTGAGTGTGCGGATCCAAACTCCGATGATGTCGGTCTTTAGGTGTTTCTCCTTTGCGCCGCCTGTTTCTAAGAGATAATGAAGAAAGAGAAAGGAAAGTAAATAAAAATGTTACCGGAGTGCTTGCCGACTTGTCCGTATTATGCTTCCGCCAATGCCCATGGTGTCTTAAATGCGTAGTTATGTATGCGCAGTATAGTTTTAACGGGTATATGAGATGGGTGACAGAAGCCAAACTGCTACTTCTGCTCCGGATTTGATCGATCTTCGGGGGGAAATTGCTTCTGGTCCCCGGCATTTGGCTGGTGAACCACTCCGTCGTCCTATTGCTTGGCGGCCACCTTCCCTTGTGTTCGGCGTTGAGCTTGCCGGCTTGCTTGAGGACCCAACAGTTTCTGTTGGTATGATTAGCTGGTTTATTGGGGTGGTCGTGAATCTGGCAGGGTCAGTCCAGTATCCTGTCTAGGTTGGATGGTCCGTCTCTGTTCGCCTTGAATGGCTTTTTCGGTTGACAGGGCTTGGGATTGCTGAACCCGGCGTTGACCTTTGTGTCGCGTGATCTTTCATTATCATTGTGACTATTGTATTTGCTTTGTCATGGCTTGCCATTGCTATCTCGGATTTCGGAAGTGCCCGAGTCACTGGTGCTATTGCTTCGACGAGCGAGCCAGCTGTCTTCTCCCGCGTAAAAGTGGGTCATTAGAGCGGTAAGGGCTGTCATGGATCTAGGTCCTTCTTGGCCGAGGTGGCGTGCAAGCCATTCATCCCGGACGCTGTGTCTAAAGGCCGCAAGGGCTTCCGCGTCCGGGCAGTCGATGATTTGGTTCTTTTTAACTAAGAACCTAGTCCAGAGTTTCCTGGCTGACTCTCTGGGCTGCTGGACAATGTGACTTAAGTCATCAGCGTCCGGTGGCCGGACATATGTTCCTTGGAAGTTGTTGTGAAAGGCTTCCTCCAAATCTTCCCAGCTGCCAATAGAATTTTCTGGCAGACTATTTAACCAGTACCGAGCTTGTTGGGGATATTACTATTAAGTATAAACCGGCCATGAGGGGCCGGGTTATGCCCACAAGGAGTCAGTCATGTTCGAAGCCCATGAAGACAAGAGGTATGGCGCTTTACAGAGGAGATCTACATGAAGGCCCAGGGCCCAAAGGCGGATTAGGGCCCGTAGATATAAACTGCCATATGATATGTAACTTATATTGTAAAGCAAGGAAAGGTAGAAACCGAGCCGGGTACGTGTATCAGCCGGCCTCGGGATTCTGTAAACCGCCAGGCGTTTACCTGAGTATATAAAGGGACGACCCGGTGGCAGTTTAGGGACAACAAACAATAACTCGAGAGCCAGGCAAAGCAGATTCGCTCCCTGGTCATCGAAACCCTAGCAATTCCATCACAACTGGACGTAGGCTTTTACCTTCACCGTAAGGGGCCGAACCGGTATAATCCCTTGTGTCCCTTATCCGCTTGAACTCCTTCAAGCTAACCCATTGCGATGACTCCACGACTAAGTCCTTTCACTAGGACATCTACCGTGACAATTCCATGACAGTTGGCGCCCACCGTGGGGCTATCACATGATGGTTTCGAGTTCTTGAAGGGCAGCTTCGAAGGACTCAAAGGATATGTTGTGGGCCGGATGACCAAGAGTCGTCGCGGCAAGCTCTACATCGACGACGCAGGCTGGGGCCCCGAGGCCGGCTCGATCGAGTATGGGTACCGAGTCCCCTTTGGCGGAATACACGTCTTCATTGGCAAGATCGGCGAACCAGGCCCTTAGCCGGAAATCTGCACCAACATCATCGAGGCGGCTTAGCATGCAAGACCTGCCCGAGTTCAGCCTACCGTAAAGCGTGCCTTCATGGGAGTCATCCACGGAGCGGAATCTAAGGATAGACCGATATCTGGTGGTGACACCGTCGTCTACTCTGATGACGAGTCTTCAACCGGAGAGACCGAGTCACTGTATCAGCTGCGGGATGGCCGGATTAGTGGTGGTTCCGATGGCGACAGTATTCTGGACCTCTCTGATCCGCCGAGCCGAGTTGCGATCTTCATGGCCGGTACACAATTAGTGCAGCATTCTTCTACCGCCGCAGCAGTGATTTCCGATTCAGCAGCTGCAACACCAGCCGGGGCGGGGGGCGCTGCTCCACTGCTGGCTCAGGCTTTGTCTAATTTATTTGACACTTTGGCAACATTGCTAGCAGCTGAGGTTGATGAGGCAAATCAGGATCAACATAACGCGGAAATTGCAAAGGTAAAGGATCAGATAGCTCAAGTGAAGGTAGATCTGGCAGCGGAGAATACCAGGATGGCCGCTGAGCAGGCCGGATTAGAGGCACAGGCCTATCGGCTTATGCTGGATCAGAGTGTGTCAGATGATGTCATGAGGAGAAGGTACCGGTCTCACCTGCCGCCGATTTACGAGGGAAGGAACCTCTTTAACACGCCAGGAGTAGGCACCAGTAACCAGCCAGTGGTAAACTGGGTGGAGGCACCTGGAACAAGGGTGCCGGTTCAGCCACGCGCGATGGATCCGCCATGTCAGAACAATGTCCCATCACAGCATGTCCCAACGCCTCCGGGTCATTAATCTAACCCGTTGGATAACATCGTTTCCGCCGCTTCACGATTGGCAGCTCTCCCAATCGATGGCGAGTCTCCAGTAGCAATTGAAACACGACGGGCTAGGGAGCTCCTTCAGACAGCTTTGACTCAACAGCAGGCTTATTCACACAGTCGCGAGATGATTCATTCTACCCCCCCCCCTCCCATCCAAGTCGGAGCTACAGCAGGCATATTGATGAATCGGCCGTATCAAGCAGTGCGAGAAACCGTAACCCGCCGCGAGGTCATAACCCGGCGGGCGGCGGCACTAATGCCCAGGATGTGGTGAATATTGGTAGAGCGCATCGAGAAGCCGAGTTAGCAGCACAGTACGCGGCCCGTCAGCTTACTCCAGTTCGTCCAACTACTTCGGTGGAACCAGGCATGGTTTTCAGTTCTTTGGGGGTGTCGTGTCTTACCCCGGCCATACGTAACATGCGGCTGCCCAAGGACTTCAAGGGTCCTCGTAAGGTGCCCAATTACACGGCCGGTTTACCCCCCGAGTCATGGGTTGAGAGCTATGAGATGGCGATGGAGATGCTGGATGTGGATGATGCGGCATGTGCTAAGTACTTCACCATGATGCTGGAAGGGACAGCTCGTACTTGGTTAAAAAGCTTACCAGCTAACTCCATTGGATCATGGGCCGAGTTAAAAAGCCGGTTTATCCAGAATTTCAAAGCCACGTGCAAACAGCCCATGACAATTGTGGACTTAGCCGCCTGTGTTCAAGAGGAGGGGGAGTCCACAACCCATTGGGTAAAGCAAGTCTCAACTATTCTGCATTCATCAGACCGCATCAATGTTGACACGACCATCTTAACATTGGAAGGCAATTGCTGGTTTATGCCCTTGAAGCTGAAGTTGGGAAGGCTCAAGCGTCACTGCAATGACATGGCCACGCTTTTGGCAGCTCTGGTTAAGTATGCTGATTCAGACAGTACCAAGGACCCTGAGTTTGAGGATGAAAAGACGGGGAAGGGAAAGAAGAATGGCAGTGCCAAGGGGAAGCAGCATAACCTGGCGGGTCATGGGAACAACAGTAAGCGCAAGGCGGATAACATCTTGGATTTTGGGGCTAACACCAACACCCAGGATAATAGTCAGCGCCGCAAGGGTAAACCGCCCCAGCGGGGTAGAGGTTCAGGTCCCAATCTTGAACGCCTGTTAAATGAACCTTGCCCAAAGCACGGGTCGCGAGAACGGCCAGCTACGCACCTTTGGAAGGATTGTTTTATCATCCGGGAGTTTAAAAATTCAAGTTCTTTCCAGTACGACCAGGGACCGCCCGACGATTCAGGAGGCGGTCCTCATGGGCCAGGTTATGGGGGAGGAAGCTCCGGTTCAGGATTTCAAGGCAATCAAACCGAACATAGCAATCAAGGCAATCAGGGTAACCAGGGCGGTTACAATCATCAGGGGGGTCAGAAGCAGCAACAATCGGGTTATCAGAGTAATCCTAAGCAGTTGAATAGTGGGCAGTACCATGTCTTCATCACTAGTTTGTGTAAGTGCGATCAGAAGCTTCATAAAAGGGCGGTAAACTCCGTTGAACCGGCAGTGCCCCGTCATCTGCGCTGGTCTGAACAACCCATTGTGTGGAGTCGAGAGGATCATCCACCCCGGGTTGATAATCTGGGTCATCTAGCATTGGTGGTGGCACCTCAGGTTGGGGGGGTACAAGTTCACCAAGGTACTCACGGATGGAGGAAGCAGTATCAATATCCTTTATTATGAAACCTTCCGTCGCATGGGGTTGACAGATAAGAATCTTAAACCATCGAACACTGTCTTTCATGGCGTGGTGCCTGGTAAATCGGCATACCCAGTTGGTAAGATAGCTCTAGAGGTTGCTTTTGGAGATGATCATGATTCAAGATCAGAAACATTGAATTTTGAAGTGGTGAAAATCAAGAGCCCATATCATGCCCTGTTTGGACGGCCGGCTTATGCTAAGTTCATGGCAAGGCCCTGTTATGTTTATCTGCAGCTTAAGATGCCGGGTCATAAGGGGACCATCATAGTGCATGGGAGCCGGAAGATTGCTTTGGAATGTGAAGAAGGTGATGCGGCCTATGCTGAGTTGGTTTGTGCAACAGAGGCGTTGAAATTTTACAAAGACAATGTTGATACGGCAGATATGACTTCTCTGAAAAAGCCAACTACAGAGCATG
This sequence comes from Triticum aestivum, assembly GCF_018294505.1. Taxonomy (NCBI): domain Eukaryota; kingdom Viridiplantae; phylum Streptophyta; class Magnoliopsida; order Poales; family Poaceae; genus Triticum; species Triticum aestivum. The sequence continues at coordinate 388,005,991 of NC_057800.1, read as the reverse complement.
ATCCGGCTTTGAATTTTAAATCGGCCGAGGAGACTAAGCTGGTTGACTTTGTCCCTGGCGATTCATCCAGGCAGTTCAGCATCAGCGCTAACCTGGATCCAAAATAGGAAAGCGCGCTCATCGAGTTCATCCGTGAGAACCGGGACATCTTTGCATGGAAGCCTTCTGACATGCCATGTGTACCGAGGGAACTCGCTAAGCACACTGTTAATATAGATCCTAAGTTTAAACCGGTCAGGCAGTTTCTCCGCCACTTTAATGAAGAAAGGCGCAAGGCTATTGGTGAGGAGGTAGCCCAGCTTTTGGCAGCAGGGTTTATTGTGGAGGTATTTCACCCTGAGTGGCTAGCTAATCCGGTGTTGGTACTTAAGAAGAACTGCACTTGGCGTATGTGTGTGGACTACACAGATCTGAACAAGGCATGTCCAGCTGATCCGTTTGCTCTCCCTCGTATTGATCAAATCATTGATGCTACGGCGGGTTGTGACTGTTTGTGTTTTCTGGACGCTTATTCCGGTTATCATCGGATCAAAGTGGCAGTTAAGGACCAGGAGAAGACAACTTTCATAACTCCCTTTGGAGCCTTCTGCTATGTATCTATGCCTTTTGGGCTCAAGAGTGCCCAGGCGACTTATCAGCGCTGTGTACAGAATTGTCTTCATAATCAGATTCGGCGCAATGTTCATGCTTATGTGTATGATATTGTGGTGAAGTCCAGAAAGGAGGAAACATTGATAGGTGACTTGAAGGAGACTTTTGATAACCTCCGGGTTTATAAGATGATGCTTAATCCGGCCAAATGTGTCTTTGGTGTACCGGTAGGCAAGATTTTGGGCTTTCTGGTGTCTAACAGGGGCATTGAAGCTAATCCGGAGAAGATCATAGCTATTACGTCTCTGGCTAAACCGGCATGTATTAACGATGTTCAGCGGCTGGTGGGTCGTATTGCAGCATTAAGCCGGTTTATCAACCGTTTGGGAGAAAAGGCAATCCCTCTATATCAGATGATGAAAAAGACAGACCATTTCGTCTGGAGTGATGCCGCCAATGAAGCCTTTGAGAGTTTAAAGCGGCAGTTAGCTGAACCACCTATCCTTGCTGCTCCTGTTGATAAAGATCCCTTGTTGTTATATGTGGTTGCTAATGCCCGGGTTGTTAGTGTGGCTATTGTGGTGGAGCGCAAGGAGGCCGGAAAGGAGTATCCGGTTCAACGGCCGGTTTATTACATCAGTGAGGTACTGATTGAGTCCGAGCAGAGGTACCCACATTGGCAGAAGCTAGTGTATGGGGTTTTCATGGCAAGACGGAAGCTCAAGCATTATTTTCAGGGTCATCCTATCATGGTGGTCGGTTCTGCCCCCTTGGGGGATATCATCCAAAACAGGGAAGCCACTGGCCGGGTCGCCAAGTGGGCTATTGAGCTTGGACCTCACGGGTTAAAATATACGCCTCGCACAGCAATCAAATCCCAAGCACTTGTGGACTTCATCAATGATTGGACATAATTGCAGGCACCGCAGGAAAAGCCAGATAACACTTATTGGACTATTCATTTTGATGGGTCCAGACAATTGGAGGGCTCAGGGGCTGGAGTCATATTAACTTCTGCACGAGGTGATAAATTTTGCTATGTTCTCCGTTTAATGTTCCCTTGCACTAACAATGCAGCTGAATATGAGGCCTTACTCCATGGTCTTCGGATGGCTAAGGAGATGAATTTAAGCTGGGTTAAATGCTTTGGTGACTCGGACCTGGTAGCTCAACAAGTGTCTGGCACTTGGCATTCCAAGGATCCACTCATGGTGGTGTATCGACGAGAGGTGGACATAGTGGCTGGTCATTTCAAGGGTTATCAGGTTGACCATATAGACCGGCGCAAGAATGAAGCGGCAGACGCTTTAAGTCGCTTAGGCTCTCAACGTAAACCGGTGCCGCCCAATGTCTTCCTGGATGTGCTACATAACCCGTTGGTCAAGATACCTACAAAGGAGGATTTGGTTGTTCCTGACCCAGAGGCTCAATTGGTGACGACTCTTCACGTTATCCCGGATTGGACAGTCCCATACTTGGCATACATGAACTGGGGCAAGTTACCGGGCGATGAAACTTTGGCCCGGCAGATAATCTGGCGATTCAAGTCAATGGCCATTATCAATGGGGAGTTGCATCATTGCAGCGTAACAGGGGCGTTTCAACGTTGTGTGTCTCCTCAAGAAGGCTGTGAAATTCTGCGTGAGATCCACGAAGGAGATTGTGGTCACCGTGACGGTTCAAAATCCTTGGTAGCTAAGGCCTTTCGTCACGGTTTCTATTGGTTGACGGCTCATGTTGATGCTGAGGATTTGGTAAAGAGGTGTGACAGTTCTCAGAAGTTTGCATGCCGCGCTCATGTTCCGGCTCAAGAATTAAGGATGATTCCAATCACTTGGCCATTTGCAACTTAGGGGCTCGATATGGTTGGGCCCTTTAAGAGGTCCAAGGACAAGAAGACCCACCTACTGGTGGCGGTTGATAAGTTCACCAAGTGGGTAGAGGCAGAGCCAGTCAGTAAGTGTGATGCGGCCATGGTGGTTCAATTCATCAAAAAGGTGATCTTCCATTTTGGTTTTCCACACAGCATCATAACTGATAATGATACTAATCTGTCCAAGGGTGCTATGGAAGAATTTTTTCAATGTGAGCACATCCGGCTTGACGTGTCATCAATGGCTCACCCCCAATCTAATGGTCAAGCAGAGAGAGCCAATCAAGATATTTTGAGAGGCATCAAGCCCCGGCTTATGGTTCCTTTAAAGCGGACGTTGGGCTATTGGGTGGAGGAGTTACCTTCCGTGTTATGGAGTATCAACACCACATCGAACAGATCTACGGGTTAGACGCCTTTCTTCATGGTTTACGGAGTAGAGGCGGTTCTCCCTAGTGACATTCATCATGACTCGCCCCGTGTGGCGGCTTATGTTGAAGCTGATAATGAGAAAGTACGTCAGGACTCACTGGACCTGTTAGATGAAGAGCGTGATCTCACAGCGGCACGTTCGTCGATTTATCAACAAGATCTGCGACGTTATCACAGCCGCCGGGTTAAAACCAGAACTTTTCAAGAAGGCGATCTGGTGCTCCGGCTCATCCAGGATCATACGGATATGCACAAGTTGTCCCCACCTTGGGAAGGACCTTTTGTGGTCAGCAAAAATCTGCACAACGGATCATACTACCTTATCGATGTTCGAGAGCACAAAGACTCACATAAATCGGAGGAGGAGACCCAACGGCCGTGGAATATAGCTCATCTTCGGCCTTACTATACTTGAGCCACAGGCTCTTCTTATGTACATAATTATGACAATGTATATATTATGATCAATATAATAAACTGGAGCCTCAGCTAAAGCGGGGTCTCTGTTGTTTTTATTACATCATGTGTGCTTACATGGGGGCTTCTGTTTATAAAGCAGAGTTCTATTGATCCGGCTTATAAAGCCACACATATAAAAGGAAATCACTATGGGGCTTGGTCGTATTCGAACCATAGCGACATCTCTTGATCGGCTTAAGGCCAAAAGGAAATCATGTGGGGCCAAAGAGAGTGTTGCAATAGCACAACTCAAACATAGGCACCCACCGAGCACAGCTCAAATGTTGCTTGGGAGCTCTTTGCTTCTCAAAGAACAAAGAGCTTGCACCCTTGCAATAGGCTATCAAGCCAGGCTTGGAAGCCAGGTGTATTCATCTAAAACCCCGGGTTATCCTACCTTTTTAAGTAAGCCACTCCGTCCAGGTAAACCTGGTATGACCCACCGAATGTTTGACAAGTCAATCTCATAGACCCTGAACTTGTCAAAGTTAAAACGACGATTGGTTAATGATTGAGGTCCATCTTAAAAGGCTTTGAAAAATGGTTTAACTCAGTGGCCTGGAAGCCCATGAAAAGCCTCGATTTAGGGCCTGGTAGCCCATGAAAAGCCTTGCATGTTCTTTTTGTGTTTTTATTTGACAAGTTTTTTCTCCTTTGGTGAGATTTTTTAGTATGTTAAACCGGCGTTTATTGACCCGGGTTGGCTTTCAACGATAAGTTGTTAGTACATGATCAATGATAATCCGGCGTTTATTAACTCGATACGGTTTTATCATAAACCGGCAAACATGGAAGGAGTTATCAATACTCAAGATTGGGGTTATTACCCTAAATATACAAAGGTTGGTCAACCAACAGTGTGATTCAATATCACAAGTATCATCTCTTTCATCTTTGATTATTTTCAAAGTGCAGCCTTGGTTATAAACCCCGGCTATGTATTTGGGCATCATGACCCGTCCAGCGGTAAACCGCCAGGACACTCTCAAACTTCTTGTATGCAGGAACAGTTTGTATAACACCGCTACGGATTATGAACATAATATATTCTGAAGCAGGATGGATTAATAGTCTCAAGCAACATAAATATGCATGATGGCATAACAGAACAAGTATTTTGAACTAGCCTATTACAAGGCACTTTAATGCCCAAAAAGAATAATTGTTTTCAGCAAGTGTGGCAGTATGCAGAAGGATAAACCGGTCTCCGGATCATGACTCGTCACCAAGCTGCCTTGAAGGCTGTGGATCGTCCTGCGCTGGTGCATCCTCCTCCTCCTCTCTACCCAGTGGCTGGAAATCAATGGTTGCCCAATCAATTCCAGTTAAAGCTTGGAACACAGCTTTATCACTTATAAGGTTGGAGGGGTCAACATCAGGGGCGTAGGTGTGCTTACGAATTGGCGGAGTAAGGTCTTCTACATCATGTGTTGGCGCAGGATATCTTTTCTGATCAGAATCATAAACCGGCTGATAGTGAGAGAGATCCGTTTCCTCAGCCAATGTGCTCGCTATGGGGCGCATTTCCCTTGTCAACCTTCAAAGATCGTCATTGTTAAATTCTGAACTGTCCTCCTTTACACCAGGGTAGCCTCTGCCTATATCCGACGGTTCAAGATCTGGTATCCATGCCTTCGTCCGGATTAGCACGGTCAGCGCACCTGACCTTGCAGCTGATCTTTCTAGTTCGTCCAACCAGGCGGGCAGCATTGACAACTTCTCAATGGTTTCCTTTATCAAGGTTGGAGGCGGTTTGTTATGCGCAGTGGTGCAAATGGCTCGTTGGGCTCCGGAATATAACTGCTCTGTCAGCATATAGGCAGCCTACTTCATCCGCATGTCAGAGCCCAGATGGGTAATGCGAGTTCTTGTGTCATTGCAAGCATCAGTAAACCGTCAACTGATGAGATAATATAAAAAGCTTCAGATGAGGATATTTACGAAACACAACAGAGGTCATGGCATTTATTTGCCGCTTTAAACCGGACAGTTCTTCGACCACCGGTTTAAGGGCTGCTTCTGCGTCTTTAGCTCTCTTTTGTAATCCGGTTTTCTCTGTGCCCCAATCCACCTCTTCCTTATTAAAAGCTTCTTTTAGCTTCTCCATGGCTGCTAAGGAACTGGTCAATTCCTCTTTGGCTTTGGAGGTTTTCGCTTGCTAAGATTTGATGTTCTCTTGAAGATCAGCAGTTTGGGCTTCCTTTTTGCTCAGCTCAGCCTATAAGAGAAGGACATATTATGAGGTGGCAGTGAATATTTGAAGTACCAAGCACATAACAAGTTATACACTTTGCACTTGGGGGCTAATGCCTATTTACTTGATTATCAGAAAAATTTTACAAGTCCCAAGCACAATACAAGTATTATTCTTGACACTTGGGGGCTAATGTACGTTTGCTCAAAGTAACATTGGTTGAAGTCCTGGTTTAGCTTCGAAAAGATAAACCGGCCCGTGGGGGCTACACAGGCGAAAGTTACCGGATTACAATGTGAAAACACTGGTTCATCTTTAAAGAATCAACTGGCCCTTGGTGGATAAGCGTACAAAGTTGAGATATCATATAGTCCCGATTTAGATTGGCATCATAAATCGGCCCTTGGGGGCTACTGGAGTTGGTACTTGAACTTAGACATACGAGAGAAACAGTTATGAAGTTACCTCATATCGCTCCTTCATCAGATTCACTAAACCGGCTTTATAGTTGCGGTTTGTGTACAACCGGTTAAAGAAACCAGAATGAAGTTCTTGGGCGTTGAGGTGGGCGTAGCTTGACAAGTCTGTGCTCTACTTGCCTTTGCCCATAGCAGAGAGTTCCTCCTTGGCACTATGCTTTGATAACACAATAGGATTGCCAGGGGTGGTGTGGCCAACGCCAGTAATTATAACATCATCTTCCTTGTCACCGGCAGCCTTTACTGGAGTTGACGGTTTATCAACAGCCTTAGCTGGACTAGACGGTTTATCATCAGTTGGGACCGGGCTTGCCAGTTTATCAGCAGGGCATGTTGCATCAATTTCTACTTGTTCAACAACAAAGTCATGATCTTGAGGCGGCGGATCATCAAACATGGCATCAGCATTTGTTCCTTGTGGTTCTGGAGTTCTCTCCGGTTCAATAACCACATTATCGTCAGAAAGAAAAAGATATAAAGGTCAGTATAACACGCAAATATAAAGTGTCAAAAGGAGTAAATTTAAAGTGTTTACCCAGGAACAGTCTTAAGAGGAGGGAGCTGTGTGGCCGTTGACTCGCCAGATGATGAAAGAGGCGTTCCTTGATAATTTGAATCGGATGGATTAAGAGGTTGTCGGAAATAACCTGCCTTGGGATAAGAAGTATCGGAAGTGTTTGAGACCTCATATCAACGTTTCCGAACCAGAGTGTTCGGTAAACTGGCTGAAGTGACTACTTGGCCACTGTGCCGGGTCGTGCGGTGAGCTTCGTGTTGCTGTTTCTTCAAAAGAAAGTGTGGGTCCAAGTGAGCTAGGGGTGAGAAAATCTTACTTTTTGGACTGCTTGACGATTTTTTTTTGTTGGCAGAGGGTCTGAACCGGAGGGAAGGATAATTACCTCTGCGTCATCAGCTTGGCTGCCTTCAGCATCATCCTGATAATAATCATTGTCAATGAGGTGTATGAAAAATGAACCAAGAGAGTCAAGTTCTACCTCTACGTCCGGATCATCAAGGTCGTCATCAAGGTTTAAACCGATGGGTTCAGCTGTCTTTTTCTTGGCAGGTCTTTTGACAACCTTCGTCTTTGGTCGAGGGGTCTTGGCCGGTTTATCCTGCGGCTTCTTCTTCCGGAATGGGTCGTCACCCTGTTAAAAGATGGACAGAGGATATCAGAGACTACACAGCTAAGAATATCAAATACAAATAGGTGTGATGCAAGTCTTACAGCTGGCGGTTCATTGGAAATGAAGAAGGGACTAAGCCCTGTTTTGCTGTAGGCGGCCACCGGTTCATCCAATATTTTCTTAACAGACTCAGTGACTTCAGCCTCTGTTAGCTGAATATCAATATGTCGTTGAGGATCTTTTAAGTCCCCTGTGTCTCCGGCTTAATGGTAAAATGCTCCAAGATATCCAGCAACGAGCGAAGTCAACTCCTGTCAAACCGTTAGCCATGAAAGCTCTGAGCTTTGCGAGTTGTGGTGTGTATGTGTCAGGACCCCGATTCTAAGTCACACTTATCTAGCATGTAACACATCATATCACTTTGCGGCCTCACGCACGGTATTCCCACGAGTGCCACCTTACCTGGCCCAGGACCGTTTGCGCCTTTTGGCTCACGTATATGATAGTGTCGCTAGCATCCATATGACAGAGAACCCGGGCCGACATGACTAGTCGTGAACCCAAAGTGGTGCTAGCTTATGGGGACAGACATACATGAACCAGCATCGAACGTGTCGGTCATCAGTGTGTGAATCCAGGCTGTAGCAACTGGGCTAACAGGACTCGGTGAACCCGGGCTATAGTAGGCTAGCGGGACTCCGGAAGTCACCGCGTGACATTTCCCCGAAGGGACAGACACATGAACGAAGTGGATCACATGCCGGCCAGTCTAAGTGTTCCGGAGCAGTAGTAACTGGGCTAGCAGGACTCCGGTAAACCGGGCTATAGCAGACTACCATGGCTCAGTGGAAGCACTAGACTACATTTCCCCATAAGAGAGGCTACCAAGGATAAACAACTAGGTTGTCGGATACCACACATACCAAGCATTTCAATCATACACACAATATGCCTGATATGTGTAAATACAACATGGCATCACAACAAAACTCTACGACTCAAAGTATTTATTCATTAGGCTCCGAAGAGCCAAGTATTACAATCATGGGTCTCATGACCCAACATACAGAGCATACAAGCAACATGCACATGCGGAAACTTAACGTGTCTGAGTACAGACAACTACAAATGAAAAAGGTTGAGAAGTCTAACTATATACAAGACCTTGCCGAGGGCACAAGATCGTAGCTGAGGTAACAAGCTAAACGTCGAAGTCCACACGGAACTACTAGCGAGACTGAAGTCTCTCTGCAAAAACATAAATTAAGCAAACGTGAGTACAAATGTACCCAGCAAGACTTACATCAGAACTAACTACATATGCATTGGTATCAACAAAGGGGGTGGTGGAGTTTAACTGCAGCAACCAGCTTTGACTCGGTGGCTATCCTAAACTACGACTGCAAGTAACTCTTTTGAAGTGGCGCACACGAGACCACATATTCACCATAACAATACACCACTATGGATCTGCTCCCGTCTCCCTAAGAGAAGGCCATCCATAGCACTCACGCTTATCTTGCGCATTTCAGAGTATCCACTTTCACTTGTCTATGAACTATATAGGCAACCCAGAAGTCCTTTACCGCGGACATGGCTATTCGAATAGATCATTTATAACCCTGTAGGGGTGTACTTATTCACACACGCTCTCGCCACTTACCACCATGTACACGTCGTGTATCTCGGCAACCTTCAAGCGGAAGCCTGGCGAGGGAGTTGGCCATGAACTGACTAACCACACAAGTCTCTAGTCCAGGTTTATCACCTATTCGGGTTCCATCCGCGAGGAAATCCGGCTGGGGTTTCGCTCACAGCCCCAAACGATGTGTGCAGGGTTCCCGAGACACCAAACAGGCGCCCAGTACACCGTGCCATGGTGTATCTACCGCATCATAGCCCACCCCTAGGGTCAGCGCTACGCACGGCCTCCAACACATATCCTACAAACACCAGAAACTAGTTGCAACTCCTGGACAGAGATCAAGGCAATTAATAAGTCGAGAGAGTCAATTAAGGATCCCAATGTGTAGTAGTAGCTGTTCATGGATCACAAACACAGAACTCAGTTCCTGAGGACGGTTTCAATGAGACAACCCACCATGTACTCCTACATGGCCTCTCACCGCTACCTTTACCAAATCGTGTTCACACACTTAGCTCACACATAGTAGGACATGTTCATCACCATTCCAATTCATTCCCGATGAATCAGACCTGACTCAACTCTAAGCAGTAGCAGGCATGACAAACAAGCATGAATGAGTAGGCACATCAGGGCTCAAACAACTCCTACTCATGCTAGTGGGTTTCATCTATTTACTATGGCAATGACAGGTCATGCCGAGGAAAAGGGGTTCAACTACTGCAGCATGTAACAGTTGAATCGTTGTTGTCCTAATGCAGTAAAAGAGAGCAGAAGCGAGAGAGTGGGGTTCTATCGGAATGAACAAGGGGGTTTTGCTTTCCTGGCACTTCTGAAGATAGTATAGTTCTTCATCGGTGTCATCAAACTCATCGCCGGACCAACATCTACTGAACGGGGACAAATACCGGCAAACAGAGAAAGAACACAATCAATGCAATGCAACAATGTGATGCATGATCATGACATGGCAATATGTTGTTGATTGAGCTAATGCAACTAGCAACACAATTAAATGAAGTTGGTTTGAACCAAAGGTTCAAATTCAAAGTCCATGTAAGGCATTTCAAATGCCATTTATTCAAATTGTCATATACAGTGGCTGTAAGTTGTTCAAACATGCATGAGAATGCCATAAACATATTCTTCATATTTTTATGATACTTTTTCATATATAATTTGTTTCATTTGGAGTTACGGTTGATTTTATATGATTTTTAGAAGTTTTGGATATTTTCTGAACTAAATAAATCATTTCTGATTTATTTTAAATCCCAGAAAATATTTACTGCGTCAGCACTACGTCATGCTGACCTCAGCAGGTCAACAGACCCGGTCCAGGTCAAACCTGACCAGTGGGACCCACTGGTCAGTGACCCAGTGTCAGTTAGTGACACAGACAGGTGGGTCCGGTCAACGGCCACGTCAGCGAGGTCAGCGTAGACGCATGGGGCCACTGTGATTAACTTAAACTAAATAGGAGTTAATCTGTTGTTAGTTAAGGCGTAGGGCCCATATGTCAGTGAGAGTGGGGGGGTTAATTAGTGGGAGCATTAGCCGCTAGTGAAAGCATTGTCCGCTAATGACGGTGCCACATCGGCGGCTAAACGCCGGTGCTAAGCACAACACGACGGCGACGGCCGTTCGGCCAACTCCGGCGATGGGAGCTCGCGTGGTTGGGTGCGTTGGAAGCGGCACAACGAGGCACGTTGGTTGGTGACTTCGGGAGGTCCTGGGGTGGCCGGGTGTATCGTCGGCGTCGTGGTTTAGCGGCGGCTGAGCTCGGGCTCGAGCGGGTGTGGGGTTTCAGCGCGAGCTAGAGCAAATGGTGCGGCATGTTCGCTTCCCGGGGACGCGGTGAGCATGTTGGTGGTTATAGGGAGACCAGGAGAGCGCAGGAGCATGGAGCTCGTCGGCTATGGCGACGGCCAGAGCTTGGTCGGGTGTGGGCGCGGGGCTGCAGGCCGGTAGGGAAGGATCTGGTGGCCTAGATGGCACCCATGGGCCACCAGAAGCACTCTGGTGCCACGGGTTCAGGCGGAGGGGCTCGGGGCAAGGGAGCTGGGCGGCCATGGCGGGCGGCGGTGCTCGGGCACGCGGGCACGCGGGTGGGGGTGCTATGGCACGGGAACGAGCAAAGCAAAGGAGAGGAAACGAGAAGGAGCTCACAGTTAACTCGATGGCGTAGTCGATGAGGTCGGGGACGCACTGGAGCCCGTGAATCGACGACGGCGAGGTGCAGCAGTAGGCGGCGGAGATGGCGATCGTGGCGACGCTGTCGACCTCCCGGGCTCCCTTCAGTCGGTGGCGCGAAGAAGCGCGGCGAGACGAAGCTTCTGGGCTGGCTTTTAGGGCGAGGGGTGGCCGGTGGCCACACGGGCGGCAGCGGCGGCGACGGCAGCGCTCGGGCGCGTGAGAGAGAGAGAGATCCAGGGAAGAGGGTGAGAGCGAGCGAGAGTGAGAGAGAGAGGCAGGGAGGTGCATGGCGTCGTCCAAGGGGGTCGGGGAGGGGCCAACCAAGCAGGAGGTGGCGCGCGCGTGTGCGCGCACAGCGGGCACACGCCCTCCTGCCCACTGGCAGGAGGTTGAAGACGGTGGAGGGGCCTGGTGGGCTGGGCCAGCAGGAGTTGGGCCAGGTGGGCTGCATAGTGCAAGGCCGGCTGATGGGCTGCCAGGTACGTCCAGGTAAGTTATCCCCTTTGCTTTTATTTCTGTTTTCTATTTTCTGCTTCTACTTTGAATTTGGTTTGCTCACCAAATTATTTTTGTAGCTTCTGGAAATATTTGTGGATGCAAATTGGTTTATCCCAGAGCTCCACAAAAAGTCTCAGAATTATTGGAGCAATAAAATATTTATAGGATTTATTTGCTCCAACTCAAATACATTAGTAAATTAAATCAAAGCCCAAATAATTCCCTAAAAATGTTCAATATTTTTGGTTTGGATCAAAACCCTTGCCAAAATTATCAAACATTAATGAAGGCATTTTTGGGTTCATTGAAAATATTTTTAGGTTGAACCTGTTTGATTTGACTTGGTGCTAGGGTTTGAATCATCCCCATTTTCAAAGTTTCACGAAATTTAAACATGATGCAACACAGCAATGGCTAGCCCAAGTCGTAACAGACTAGGGATGTGACGGTATGTGGACCGTTCCTTGGCAGTCAGTCGTTGCGGAAATGGGTGTGTGTTGGTAAGCCGGTGAGCACGATAACCCGACAGAGGGTTCTCATCTTCAGGAGAAGTATCTTTACAGTAGAACCAAGTTTGGTTCCAATCTTTGGGATGACTATGAAGTTTGGCATGGGGAAGTTGACGTCCTTCCTATTTTGAATGGAGACGCCACCAAGTTCAGTGTTGGGCCCGTCTACAAATTCAGTACAATGGTTCAAACAGAAAAAATCCCTGAACAATTCCACGGTTGGCTCTTCTTGCAAATAGGCCTCACAGAACACTTGAAAGTGGCAAATATTGGACACAGAGTTGGGTCCAATATCTTGAGGGTGGATCTGGAAGCTGGCAAGCACATCACGAAAGAACTTGGATCCGGGAGGTTTAAAACCACGGCTCATATGGTCAACAAATACTACCACCTCGCCATCCTTGGGGGTAGGAGGATTCTCTGGACCGGGAACTTGCCAATGGATTTCGCTTTGTTTTGGTAAAGTGCCAGTTCTGACGCATCCATCTAGTTGCTATTCAGTAACCCGGGACGGGACCCAGTTACACGCATAAAATTGTTTGGCCATTTCAAATGAAAAACTGGAAAACAATCAAATGTCGGTTTAAGGTTCATGACAGACAAGCATAAAATGTACCAGATTAAGGGAAAAGTATTCAGACATGCAAGATGGTTAAACCGGAGGTTGATGTTATTATAAAAGGTAAAGCGATTGGCGGTTTACAAGGGGACTAATGGCATGTGGCAGATTATTTTCTAAAGGATAAACCGCCCACGCAGACAATGAAAGTACAGATCTAAAGAAAAAATGACTAAGTGAGGAAAAACAAGTTTCATAGTTTTAAATTGGAATTTTGGATCTACCACATGTCAGGAAAAGGAAAATAAGTCTAGACCTATAAACCAGTACAGAGGAGTTCATCAAGGAGGCCTTTGTACAAGAAAAGGGGGTCTACTAGCATCTGAAATGGATACGAAGCAGCTACCACGTGAGTTTCATACTTCTTTTAGATCAAAAGAGGATGCAGTGGAGAAACTACGAAGAATCTGTAAGGAACAGCGAAGAACACAGAAGAACTTGCAAACCTAGTAGATCTACAGAGGAAGGGAAGAGGAATTTACCGAAGCTGTTGAAGCAGCGGAGGCGCGCCGTGTTTTTCTGGTACGGTCAGGGTGATGCAGCGGCCGGAGTTGAGGCAGAAGCGAAGGTCGACAACGGCGGTGGCGCTCGAGTGCTGAGGCGATGCGAGATAGAAGAGAGACGAAGAGGCAACGGGAGGAAATAAAAGGAACCCACGGCCCTATTTATAAAACAAATAGATAAGCGACAGGCATGGAAATCGATTGTTGTTGCCTCGGTTGTTGGAGGATCATTAATGAAGGGTATCTTCGATTTTAATGAACAGGTGACGTCATTGCAGTTTATGACGAACCTGGAAGATGACATCATGGCGGTTTACAAGATCTATGTGAAGGTGCGGGAGGAGGAATTTTTCTAAGTGTTGAAGATTGACATGAACGAGTACATATCAATCTGGGGCCTAATGTTGGGGATATTACTATTAAGTATAAACCGGCCATGAGGGGCCAGGTTATGCCCACAAGGAGTTAGTCATGTTCGAAGCCCATGAAGACAAGAGGTATGGTGCTTTATATAGGAGATCTACATGAAGGCCCAGGGCCTAAAGGCGGATTAGGGCCCATAGATATAAACCGCCATATGATATGTAACCTATATTGTAAAGCAAGGAAAGGGAGAAACCGAGCCGGGTACGTGTATGAGCTGGCCTCAGGATTCTGTAAACCGTCGGGTGTTTACCTTAGTATATAAAGGGACGACCCGATGGCGGTTTAGGGACAACAAACAATAACTCGAGAGCCAGACAAAGCGGATTCGCTCCCTGGTCATCGAAACCCTAGCAATTCCATCACAACTGGACGTAGGCTTTTACCTTCACTGTAAGGGGTCGAACCAGTATAATCCCTTGCGTCCCTTGTCCGCTTTAACCCCTTCAAGCTAACCCGTTGCGATGGCTCCATGACTAAGTCCTTTCACTAGGACATCTGCCGTGACAATTCCACGACAGAGCTGGTCCTTTGAGTTTTAGTGGTAGGTATTTGACGGCATGAAGGTCGTCCCCATGGGCCATGTGGATATGGAGGAGAAAGTCCTCGATCCATACCGTGGGATCCGTTGTTCCATCGTATGATTCGATATTTATAGGTTTGAACCCGTTTGGGAATTCATGCTCCATTACTTCGTCTGTGAAGTGAAGAGGGTGTGCGGCGCCTCTATGTTGGGCCACACTGCGACGTACCTCCGATGGAGTCCATTTGCGGTTTTCAGCCTGGGCGTGGCTAGGTTTGTCACATCCGGATAGGCGGCCATCGTCACGTGTCGAGGTACGTTCTCGCGATCCGTAGATCGTTCTTGAGTGTCCTGCTCTACTACCCAAGTCCTGCTGAAGGTCATATGCACAACTCTGAGCTGTTTTGTTCTTGCCTTTACGGCGAGGTGGGGCAGTCTGGTGTCCGGCTTGAGTTGCCGCTTCACCCGTACCAAGTTGTGGTCGACCTGTCGCCTTGTGCGATGATGGCACGGGCTTGAGCGCCTTGTCGTCGCCCTGGGGTAGCAATCTACACTTCGGGTAGCTTTTGGCTGGGCCACTAAGGCCGTATTCTTCAGCGACTAGGACTTTAGTCCATCTATCATTGAGCGGATCTTGGTCAGCTTGAAGCTACTGCTGCTTCTTTTTAGGCTCCTTGCAGTGGCTATTAGTTGGCGCTTGAAGCGCTCCTAATCAAGAGGTTCCTCAGGCACGATAAAATCCTCTGTGCCGAGGCTCACCTCATCCTTAGAGAGCGGAAGGTAATTGTCGTCCTCCTAATCTTCGTGTGTTGCCTGTTTACCGAGGCTAACCTGCCCATCCCCCCGTTCATCTTGTTCATTAGCTGTATCAACGGGGTCTTTGTTGTCTTTGGCATCGTCGTCCATACCGTCAATGTCCTCAGAGTCGTAATCAAGTGTATCGGTCGAATCCTCGACCATGGCTATGAAGTGGGTGGCGGGTGGGAAGCAAAATTCTCCACCATCAGCCCCTGGTTCGAGCCGGATATAGTTCTGCTGTGAGTCCTCTACCAAGGACAGGTTTTTCAATGAGTTTAGCACATCACCCAAAAGGCAAGTGCTGGAAGATGTCTGCGGCGCTGAATTCGAAGATCGATAAGTGATCAAGGACGCCTCTGCGGGCTCCCGTAGTTCGGAACTTACGACCAGAGACAAGCCCGGAGTTCCGCTGACAAAGGCGTCGTGAGAGGTTAAGTCTATGTGCAGCTCCAACACCGTGGAATCTGTGGCCTCCGCTGTGAGGTTGATCCTCCCATCCTTGGATGGCGCAGCCTGCTCCGGATCTAAGGCCGGAGCGGTTACCGGAGCAATCTCCTAGATGGGTCAGATGACAAATTTAAGTCATGATCATCGGGGTGACCGGGAACGGCTACCGTGGTCTCGAATCCGGCGAAGATCAAGTCTCCACGGACGTCCGCAACGTAGTTCAAGCTCCCAAATCTGACCTGATGGCTAGGGGCGTAGCTTTCGATCTGCTCCAGATGGCCAAGCGAATTGGCCCGCAGTGCGAAGCCGCCGAACACGAAGATCTGTCCGGGGAGGAAAGTTTCTCCTTGGACGACGTCATTATTGACGATTGAAGGGGCCATCAAACCTTTTAGCGACAGCACAGAGGAACTCTCAATGGAAGCACCAATGTCGGTGTCAAAACCGGCGGATCTCGGGTAGGGGGTCCCAAACTGTGCGTCTAAGGTCGATGGTAACAGGAGACAAGGGACACGATGTTTACCCAGGTTCGGGCCCTCTCTATGGAGGTAATAGCCTACGTCCTTCTTGATTGATATTGATGAATATGAGTGTTACAAGAGTTGATCTACCTCGAGATCGTAATGGCTAAACCCTAAGGTCTAGCGTGTATGGCTATGATAATCAGTATCCTCTATCCGGACTAAGTCCTCCGGTTTATATAGACACCAGGAGGATCTAGGGTTACACAAGGTCGGTTACAAAGAAAGGAATCTACATATCCGGTTGCCAAGCTTGCCTTCCATGCCAAGGAGAGTCCCATCCAAACACGGGTGCAGTCTTCGGTCTTCATATCTTCACAGCCCATCAGTCCGGCGCATGGCTAACAGGCCGGACGCCCGAGGACCCCTTAGTCCAGGACTCCCTCGGGTACCTTGGTCAAGAGGATGTCCCGCCTCATAAAAGAAAAGCAAACAAATAGATCAAAAAGTGCCATAAGCTTAAAAAACCAAAAAACTTATGCGGAAACTCTACGTCCGAACTAAATCAATTTTTTGTGCCAATCCGAAAATTGGTCTTAAAATTAGTTTGTGCTTTCGTCGTGCTTTAACATGACACATCCAATCTCAAGACGTCGAGTGGGTCAGCCTTCAGCTTCAACCTCCTATCCCAAAGGTGGAGTACTTCTCGTTAGGCCAGTTTAGCGAACTAAACTTGAGCAGTCATTAGAGAGAAATGGGCTATCCGGCTATTGACCACACACTCGCGTCGAAAAAGGAGTCATAGAAAAAGATTTTGCAACAACTAGGAAGAAAACACATTTAATATAAAACAGCTCATATAAATTTAAGAGACCCCAGTTAACTTGGGTAAGAGAAGTGTTTTTAACAAATAACATATGTGAGCATGGTTGTCGGTGTCAAAACCGGCGGATCTTGGGTAGGGGGTCCCGGACTGTGCGTCTAGGCGGATGGTAACAGGAGGCAGGGGACACGATGTTTACCCAAGTTCGGGCCTTCTTGATGGAGGTAAAACCCTACGTCTTGCTTGATTGTTCTTGATGATATGAGTAGTACTAGAGTTGATCTACCACGAGATCGAAGAGGCTAAACCCTAGAAGCTAGCCTATGGTATGATTGTATGTTGCCCCTACGGACTAAACCCGAGGGGGCTAGGGTTACACAGGGTCGGTTACAAGGAAGGAGATATACATATCCGTATTGCGAAGCTTGCCTTCCACGCCAAGGAGAGTCCCATCCGGACACGGGACGAAGTCTTCAATCTTGTATCTTCATAGTCCAACAGTCCGGCCAAAGGATATAATCCGGCAGTCCGGATACCCCCTAATCCAGGACTCCCTTGGTAGCCCCTGAACCAGGCTTCAATGACAATGAGTCCGGCGCGCAGATTGTCTTCGGCATTGCAAGGCGGGTTCCTCCTCCGAATACTTCATAGAAGATTTTGAACAGGAGGATCGTGTCTGGCTCTGCAAAACAAGTTCCACATACCACCGTAGAGAGAATAATATTTCCATAAATCTAATCTGCTGACGTACCCCGTAGTGTGACATCACACCACAGCCAGGTCTTTATTCGAATCATTTTTCATAACCAATCTCAGCATGTTTCGCGAGGCAATTCCCTTGGCATGTCTTGTCGAAGCAGAGATCGTGTCCCCTTTATCACGGGATTCTCATCAATACGGATGTGGGTAACCCAACAGTGCCTATTGGTAGGACTCCTAGATCTTAGGCAAGTCCCAAACGGCTACGAGGAGGACACTTGATATTCACCCTCTTTATAAAGGGGACAAGGCCTTTTCCTCTCGATCTTAATCGAATTCGCCTCCCACCTTGAGTTCGAACACCCAAAGCTCAGGTTTAGGCACTTCGGACCTTCAACTATGTCCGGATCCAACCTCCAAGGTTGGTGGATGCCATCCTCCGTCACGGAGGAGGACATGAAGAAGTTGAGAGAGGCCAGATATCTGACAGCCGAAATTTCGCATCGGCTGCCTGCCCGAGGGCAAGTCGTCCCTACTTGATAACCCACAAGTATAGAGGATCGCAACAGCTTTCGAGGGTAGAGTATTCAACCCAAATTTATTGATTCGACACAAGGGGAGCCAAAGAATATTCTCAAGTATTAGCAGATGAGTTGTCAATTCAACCACACCTGGAAACTTAGTATCTGCAGCAAAGTGTTTAGTAGCAAAGTAATATGATAGTAGTGGTAACGGCAACAAAAGTAAAGACAGTAAAAGTAATGTTTTTGGTATTTTGTAGTGATTGTAACAGTAGCAGCGAAAAAGTAAATAAGCGTAAACCAGTATATGGAAAACTCGTAGGCACCGGATCAATGATGGATAATTATGCCGGATGTGGTTCATCATGTAACAGTCATAACATAGGGTGACACAGAACTAGCTCCAATTCATCAATGTAATGTAGGCATGTATTCCGTATATAGTCATACGTGCTTATGGAAAAGAACTTGCATGACATCTTTTGTCCGACCCTCCCGTGGCAGCGGGGTCCTATTGGAAACTTAGGGATATTAAGGCCTCCTTTTAATAGAGAACCGGAACAAAGCATTAGCACATAGTGAATACATGAACTCCTCAAACCACGGTCATCGCCGGGAGTGGTCCCGATTATTGTCACTTCGGGGTTGCCGGATCATAACACATAGTAGGTGACTATAGACTTGCAAGATAGGATCAAGAACTCACATATATTCATGAAAACATAATAGGTTCAGATCTGAAATCATGGCACTCGGGCCCTAGTGACAAGCATTAAGCATAGCAAAGTCATAGCAACATCAATCTCAGAACATAATGGATACTAGGGATCAAACCCTAACAAAACTAACTCGATTACATGATAAATCTCATCCAACCCATCACCGTCCAGCAAGCCTACAATGGAATTACTCACGCACGGCGGTGAGCATCATGAAATTGGTGATGGAGGATGTCGGCGTTCTGGGAACGGGGGTCCCCAGACTTGCCTGCCTGCGGCCTGCGGCGTGGCTCAAAGGGGGGGCCCAGCACGGCCCATGTTCACCAACATAGACCCAAGACCCTCGCGAGGGGCCAAGCCTCGCGGGGCGGACGACGCGGAGCTTCCTCAGGCACGGCCTCATCAGGCTGGCTCGTGAGGAGGTGGAGAGATCAAGGCGGGGTACCTCATGAGGTGCCCGTGACGCAAGCCATGACGACCAAGGGCGCCAGGCAGGTGCCAGCCCGCGCAGTGTCCTCCTTTCCCCTTTGGTGCAAAGGGGGCAAGCGCAGCCGCGGAGTACCGAGGCATCAGGTAAAGGTTGCCATTTCGGTGCAACAAGACCACGACCAGGAGGACTGCAAGACGGAGGTCATCGTGGAGCCCAAGACGGCGTCACCACCAGAGCTTTGTGCAGGCGAAGACTACTTTTGTCAGGACAGCTGGTACTAGCTGTCCCCTTTCAAATTAGCCTGCCATTGTTGGCTCCCTTCCCGCTCGATATTTGGGAAGAGGACCAGGGCCTCTATAAATAGGACCAGCCACCCGCAGGATGAAAAAAGCAGGGTGAGAGGTTAGAGGTTGGAGAGAAGCATCATCAGTTGTGAAGAGAGAGAGAGAGAAGGGTGACTGGACTCCTCCCAGCAGTTCATCGCCCCAGCCAAGAACAGACCCTCGCAAGGCTTTTCTTCCTTGTATTGTTCATCACCATCAGCCCAAGAGGCAATCCACCACACCACACACTGGAGTAGGGTATTACACCACAACGGTGGCCCGAACCAGTATAAACCCTGTGTCTCTTGTGTTGTTCTTTCCATAGCTTAGATCTTAGCGAGGCGGAGGGGTGCAGGTAGGTAGGAGGCGAATTCTCCGCACGCACCCCAGTGTTCGAACCTCAAGGGTCTGCCGGAACCCTAAATCCGACATTTGGCGCACCAGGTAGGGGTGCGCCGGAATTCGTCTTCCATCACCCTGTTCTCCTCCGACCATCACGCCCATGTCTGACGCTCATCGGGCCCGCACCGAGCGCCGGGCCGCTCTCGCTTCCCGCGTCGCCTAGACGGCCCCTGTCAGCGGCGTCCTCGCCGTTCCCCGTCACCTGCCGTCAACGCCGCCACCGGCCCAGCGGGGGACGAGCAGCAAGCATCGTCTCAGCATCCGTCCGTGCGGCAAGACGGCCGCACCGCAACTCCCTCGCTCACCCCAGCTGGTTCTTCGTCCCGCACACTCCGCGTGCCCATGGAGGCTCGAGCTGCGCTCATCGCAGCAAACGAGCTCCTGCGCTACCGTCCCGTTGACGACGTCTACGAAGAATGGCTCGACCGCGTCGCCGAGCTCGTCCGCGCCGCAGGGGGCTCTCCTGCGCCGTCCGTTCCGCTGCACCGCACCCCGCCCCGCGCGAGCGACGAAGCTCCGGCGGCGCCCCGGCCGCCTCCTCCTCAGGAAGGCGCCATGGCTCCAAGACGCGTGGCCCCTGGGTGGAACCCGCTCCGTCAAGTGCCAGCGCGGCAAGAGCAGAGCTGCCAAAAAGTCCCTCGCCCGCAAGAAGCTGCCGGGGCGCTCCCTGCTCCAGCACGTCGCGACCATGCTCCTGCTCCCGCGCGTCAAGACCCCACACTGCTCCCAGCTGCAGCGCGTGGGGACATGCAAGACCAAGATCTCCGTCACCCAAGGCCTCCCGTGGCCACAGCAGGCTGCCGCGCCTTCACCACCAAGCTACGCAGCGTCGCGTGGCCCGGTAAGTTCAAGCCAGACCTGCCTCCTCGTTACGACGGCATGGCTGACCCTGCGGAGTTCCTCCAGCTCTACGAGCTGGGCATCGAAGCTGCCAACGGAGACGAGAAGGTCATGGCGAACTGGTTCCCCATGGCGCTCAAGGACAGGGCCTGCACCTGGCTCCTGAACCTGGCTCCAGACACGATCTCCTCCTGGGACGAGATGCGCACCCGCTTCATCGCCAACTTCCAAGGTACTCACGACCGGCCACCCGCCGTGAGCGACATGCGCCGCATCAAGCAACAACCCGGGGAGACCCTGCAGAAGTACATCCAGTGCTTCAACAATGCATGCCTCAAGATTCCCAAGGTGACTGAGGAGGCCATCATCTCAGCCTTCTTCGACGGCGTGCGCGATGTCAAGATGAAGGAGGAGCTGGCGATGCATGAAGACCTGTGCACTTCCTTGGAGCTGTTCAACTTGGCAACCAAGTGTGCCAAGGCTGAGGAAGGGCGTCTCTCCCTCCTCGAGCTGCCTGCCATTGACCCAGAAGAGAAGAAGCCCAAGGCCAAGGATGTGAAGCGCAAGGGGGCTGCCGTGCTCGCGGCAGAACCAGACACCAAGCGGGGCAGAGATCAGCCCGAACCTTCCAAGGGCAGCCGGTACTGTGTGTACCACGACCTCCACACCCACAACACCAACGAATGTCAAGAGCTCCGAGCCGTGCGAGAAGGAAGGATCGGCCGTCGCCCCGACCGCGGTGATCGGGGCTACGGTCGAGGAGGAGGAAGGAACGTAGGACGCTGGGAAGACCGTGGCCCGCGCCAAGGGTGGCGCGATCAACCTCGCGAGGATCGCTGGCAAGACCCGCCTCGCGAGAGGGATCAGCCTCGCGAGGATCGCCCGCAAGGCAACGCAGGCCTCCCTCCGCTGCCGCCGCAGCCAAGGAGAAACGAGGACCGCCACCAGGACGAGGGGGCTGGGGGCTTCCAGGAGCCACGCGCGATCGCCTGCATCCTGGGCAGGGCTCAAGCCCCAGCCTCTCAACGCATCTTCAAGCAGTTCGCCCGCAAAGTGAATGCAGCCCTCCCCAGGCTCGAAGCCACGCGCCCTCTCAGGTGGTCGGCGTGCACCATCACGTTCAGCTCAGCAGATCATCTCAAGTGTGCGGCTACAGCCGGAGTCCTCGCGATGCTTTGTTCCCCAATCGTGAGCAACATGGTGGTCACCAGGACCCTCATCGATGGCGGGGCAGGGCTCAATGTCCTGTCCGTGGAAACATTCAACAATCTCCAAGTGCCCTACAGCCAGCTTCAGCCAACCAAGCATTTCTCCGGAATCACCGACGGCTCCACGGTCCCGATTGGGCAGGTCCGCCTCCCTGTCACCTTCGAGGCACGCGACAACTACCGCACCGAGCTCATCGACTTCGACGTCGCTCACATTTGCCTGCCGTACAACGCCATCCTTGGGTACCCAGCGCTGGCCAAGTTCATGGCCGTAACTCACCACGGCTACAACGTCCTCAAGATGCCAGGAAGTGGCGGAGTCATCATGGTGCCCTGTGAAGAGAAGGACGCGGTGTGTTCCCTGGAACGAGCCTTTCAGGCCGCATCACTGGAAGACCCGGATCGCGGAAGCAGGAGGCCTCCCGAGACCGCCCCCAAGAAGAAGAAGACATCATTCGGCCCGACCACTCAGAAGGAAGGCCCCTCTGGGCCCGCGCCTGCCTAGGGGGAACCTCCTTCCATCGCATAGGAAAGCGCGCCCGGTGCCCCCCTCAGGCAGGGCTCGGGGGCTCTCCCCTGAAGGGCCACCGACCTAGCTAGGGTCACGAGGGAGGCGCTTGGGCACCACATGGAGGCGTGTTTCGAAGCACGTTTCCCTCAAGAAGGACCAAGGCAAGGAGAGCCAGACCCTCAGGAGTTCGTCAGCAAGGCCATTCAGGAGCTACAGGAGCCAAGAGTCATGAAAGGCGGCTGCCGCCTACCAGCAGTGGCTCCCCATCCAGACAAGGATGGCGGGCTGCGCGTCTGCATCGACATACCAGGGCTCAACCGAGTCGCCTCTCTGGAGCGCCTCTGGCCCTCGCGAGTGGGGCGCTCCGGAGGTCCACCCCACAGCTACGTTCGCATGCCTTACGGCTTGCCGAACGCAGCTGCCACGTACCAGCGCCTCATGAGGGGAATCACGGAGGCACAAGAGGTCAGGCGTTCCGCAGCCCTGGTGGAGATGGAGATGGTCCGCGAGGAGCCGCCAGCGTCTCCGGAGCCTCCCGAGGCCCCTAGGCCTGGGGGCTCGTGAGGATCGGCTTCCACAGCCCACCGAGTCTACTACACCAACACCCCTTCGTCCTCAACGTCATCAGGTGACATCTTTCAAGTTTCACTTCCAGCTGGGAGCGCCCCCCAGGGCTGCATTATTCCCAGGTCGCGTGGGTCCGTCCCTGCGGCGTGTATCCCTTTTATTTCATGTTGTTATCTTACCTTGTTGGGGGCACCCCTCGGGCTGCATGATCCCCAAGTCGCTCGGGCCAGACCCAGTGATGTCCGCCTTCCCAGCATCTATTTAAATGAATCCACTCCTTCGTGGCTAATGTGCTTGACCTAGTTGCCCGCTCAACTGACGGAACTGCTCCCAAACGGCACGACGCTTGCGCATGGGTCCGTCCCTGCAACGCTGACAAACCTGAATGGATGAGCTCTAGCCGCGGCAGCCCCGCATGGCGCCACCTCGTCAAGCCTTCAGTGCCTCATTACCCCTCGGAAGCAACCAACGGCTGACTATCAATTGTCATGGCAACCCCCTCGTTTTTTCTATGATGGATCTACAGGATCTCCTGAAGGAGCTACGTCAGGCGAGGCCCTTGCGGTGTATCCTTCACTCTCGCCTGCGCGAACCGCTTGCACGTTAAAGGGGGGGTGCCTGAGCATCGCGACTCAGGGCTCCTACTGGCTCTCCAGCCCTCACCCTCTGGCCTTGTCCACGGCATCGCGACCTGGCATACCAGCGACGGCTGAGACTCGCTCGAGGGTCGGGACCCGAGGAGGTAGAGCAGAAAGGGGAGCAAAGGCGAGAGGAGAGGGACACGCGAGGACCTCGCCAAGCAACCTCATGCCTGCCGATACACGGACCTGGCGACACACCAGAGAGCGGCCCCTGATTCTCGAGATAAGTCACCACCCGGAAGCGCCAGCTACCGTGGCATCATCCCCGCACCTAATGCAATCCCGTGTTAGCGACGCCGCTCTCCTTTCTCACCGAACGACGGCTGCTTGAGCGCCAAAGGGGACCTCCTGAGCATCGCAACTCACGGGCTCTTACCGGACTCCGGGTCGCTCACCTCCTGGCCTTGACCACGGCATCGCGACCTGGCATACCAGCGACGGCTGAAGCCGCCTTGGGACCGGGACCTATCGGCGCAGAGCACCAAGCCCTCGTGAGGTTCGACAGGGAGGACTGAGCTAAAATGGAATGAGCAACTCGCACAATTCTATAACAAGGGTTATATTAACAAAACAGGATCACAGGCACCTTACAAACCCCCACGAGACGCGTCTTTGATTCCTCGCAGGGAACAGATCCTAAAGGGACACTAACTACGCGCGCCCCTGCAAAAGACGCCATCATCAACAGTGGGCCGTCAAGCACCGGCGCCAACCCCATCTAGATCAGAGTCGGCGGTGGCCTGACGAGCCCGCCCTGCTCCAGGAGCGGCGCCGGCTCGGGGGCTCGTAGCTGTCGTCGCTCGTCTCCGGAGTCGCGAAGAGCTCGTCAGAGTCGCTAGAACCTCCGACGCCTCCACTGCCTGAGGAGCCGCCAAGGGAGCGGTCGGCGGGCCCGGTCCTCGCCACAGCAGGGTCCTGGCCACCTCTCCCGGGGCAGCACTCTAGCCGGCGCCCGTTCGCATCGAAGACCTTGAAGAACATCACCGAAGCACTGTCATACTCCAAGTGGATCGCGAGGGTGCCTCTTGTCCTACAAACCCGGGCGATCTTGCTCCAGCCCCGAGTCATGAAGACCTCGCCCAGGGCAACGACCGCGACCTCTGCCTCGGTCGCGAGGGTGCTGCAGCCGGCGTGCTGCAGCCAAAGCTCCAGGAGTTCTCCCTGCGGGATGATGGAGGCGAAGAAGGGAGGAAGGCGAATCCAAGACTGAGGAGGCATGGCGACGTGGAGCACGAACTCTCGGGAGGAGCCCTCGGTGTGGGCCCCAGGGGGGACGACCCACACCTTCGTGACTCGTCGGTGCCGACGGCGGCGGCGCCCGTGGAGATCAGCATCAGCTCCTTCAGGGCCCTTGATGTGGGCGTACAAGGGAAGCGGGAACCCCGGCGGTGCCCGCTCACACCAAGGCCTCGACACCACCTGATGGGCCCCCTCGTCCGGGCCACGGAGGACGAGCCGTTTCTTCGGCGGGAGCGGGTCTGGTTCCTCTCGGGGAGCCTTTCCCTTCTCTGCCGTCGAGAACCGGCGGATCGGAGCCATCGCAGCAAGACGGAGCAAGGACCGGGAAGAAGGAGAAGCAAGGAGGGATGGACTGGAAGGGCGCGCGCTGTTCCGTACTTATGGCCGACGAAGGCCAACCGCCGACCTCCACGATTGCAGGTAATCATGACCCACTTTGCATGTAGGGACTTGTCCAGTCTGTGCAGTTGCCGAGGCGCCATGGGGAAGTGGAGGCGCCCACGTCCAATCAACCGCCACGCGGCGCCCAAGGCCGTAGGCTGTTAGGGCCCGCGGCGCTTCACTCTTGCCCTTCCGCCTTCCTGCACGGCCAAGTCCGGCGCGCCTTGGGCCCGGGGGCTACTGTCGGCATTCTGGGAACGGGGGTCCCCAGACTTGCCTGCCTGTGGCCTACGGCGTGGCTCAAACGGGGGCCTAGAACGGCCCATCTTCACCAACACAGACCCAAGACCCTCGCGAGGGGCCAAGCCTCGCAGGGTGGACGACACGGAGCTTCCTCAGGCACGGCCTCATCAGGCTGGCTCGCGAGGAGGCGGAGAGATCAAGGTGGGGTACCTCACGAGGTACCCGTGACGCAAGCCATGACGACCAAGGGCGCTAGGCGGGTGCCAACCCGCGCAGTGTCCTCCTTTCCCCTTTGGTGCAAAGGGGGCAAGCACAGCCACGGAGTACTGAGGCATCAGGCAAAGGTTGCCATTTCGGTGCAACAAGACCAAGACCAGGAGGACTGCAAGACGGAGGTCATCGTGGAGCCTGTAACACCCCGGATGTAACTTTCCCAATTTGTACTCCAACTCTTGTCGTTTCCGGCTTTAAGTTATTTTATTTTCTCGGGTTCAGGTCTTTGTCTCTATGTGTTTTTGTCGTTGTCATGCATCTCATATCATGTCATCATGTACATTGCATTTGCATACATGTTCATCTCATGCATTCGAGCATTTTCCCCGTTGTCCGTTTTGCATTCCGGCGCTTCGTTCTCCTCCGGTGGTCATTTCTAGCTTCCTTTCGTCTGTGGGGATTAAACATTTCCGGATTGGACCGAGACTTGCCAAGCGGCCTTGGTTTACTACCGGTAGACCGCCTGTCAAGTTTCGTACCATTTGGACTTCGTTTGATACTCCAACGGTTAACCGAGGGACCGAAAAGGCCTCATGTGTGTTGCAGCCCAACACCCCTCCAATTTGGCCCAAAACCCACCTAAACCCTCTCCATCATCTAGAGCGTTCGATCATGATCGCGTGGCCGAAAACCGCACCTCATTTGGACTCTCCTAGCTCCTCCTATGCCTATTTATAGTCCCCTCCCGAAATTTCGCGGATCCCCTCTCTTCCTAACCCTAAAATCCCCTCCGCGCGCCGGACATCGTCGCCGCCTGGCGCCGCCGCGCTGCTCCCGCCGCCGTCCCGGAGAGCCCGCTTCAGGCCCCCGCGGCACGAAGACTTCCGCCGCCCACGCCCGATCTCTGCCGCCCGCGCCCGTCTCCGCCTCCGGCGACCGGACCCCGCCGGCCGCCGCGCGCCGCCGCCTCGCCACCCGGCAGCCTCGTCGCCTCTCCTTCACCGGCGCCGCGCCGCGCCCCGCGCCGACCGGCCGCGCCTCCCCCGCCACCTCTCCGGCTCCCCGCCGACCGGATCCGGTGAGGTCCGGCCCGGGAGCACCTCGCCGCCGCCTCCCCGCGAAGCTCCGGCCACCATTCCTCCATCTCCGGCCATCCTCGAAAAACGTGCACGAGCTGGATCTGGATCTAAGAACTTTGCCTCGGTTGACTTTTGCCCTAACCCTAATCCATGTGCTCATGTTCATAGCATCGTATCTCCGCATCCGTAGCTCCGTTTTTGGCATATAGCATATCAAAATGTTCATCTCAGAGAGTACATCATTTCATTCCATTGCATCATTTTCATTTGAGTGCATCTTGATGCCCTAAATGCTGTTAGAATAGGGATACTTGAGATAATTGTCAGATCTGCTACTCCATTTAGCTTTTTGTCATTTTTGCCATGATTAATATGTGCACGATATGCCCATGAGCTCTACATATGTTTTGTTAAGGGTTTTGTCATCTTTCCAGAGGTGCAACCCATGTATTTTTGTGATGTGTGTGGTGACTAGCACGAGCTTGCAAAGTGAGGCACTTGGTAATTCTAATTTCAGGGACTTAGCATTTCCACTAAGTCCTTGATCTGTTTATCTCATGTTGTCTTATGTCCATGTTGTTTCCTAGTGATCCGTGCCTCTTTTGAGGATGATCGGTAAGGATGTTTTGTTAATCTTGTAGTGCTCTATCCATCCATGTCTTTGTTTGCAATTATGGAGCACCCTAGCTTGAGTCAATCGAGCTCTACTTTTGCTACTTTGTGAATCTGGGCAGATTGTCAACTTGTTTGCAATTTTGCCGATGATGTTGTAGTTGATCCGTGCATGCTATGCTATTGATCTTGCCATGTCTAGCTTGAATTTTGTGTGTTCTTGATGGATGTATGATTAGCTTGTCATGACTTGCCCCGTGGTGAGTGCATAGAGCTCGTAAACATGCCTACTTGATATCTGTTTTCAGCATGCTCCAGTTTTCACTAAGTCCGAAAACTGATTATGTTTTTGCCATGTTCACATGCTTGCAATTGTATTTTCTGATCCCTTTTGGCTCAAGGTCACTAAGGGACTTTTGTTAAGCTCTTTGGGTAGCTCCATGCCATGCTTTACTTTGCCATGTTCAGGTCATGTAGCATGTAGTTTTGTTGCTCCGAAGAGTGCTACCTGATCTGAAATTCCAAACAAGTGTTAATTTCACTAAGTCTAAGATCTGTTTGTCATATGCATTTTTGCCATGCTTGTTTGAACCTGTTAATGGATGATTTGGCCATAGCTTAGTGCTAGACTTTTGTTAAGCATCTTGAATTCATCCCTGCCATGTATTTTGTTGCCATGTTTGGGTGCTGTAGCATGTTCATCTCATTGCATTTAGATGGCTACTTGCTGTAAATCGCAGACCGGTGCCATATTTGAATCGCTTGCCATTTCCAAACCGTAACTCCGATTCCGGTGTTCTTTATATCGTTTTCAAGCGATTTCATCTCATCTTTCCAGTGGCACACTTGGATTTCCAAGTTGAGGCCAGGTTCATGCATTCCTTGTCAAATCTTGCATATGCATCCCGCATCGCATCCCGCATAACATACCATCTTTGCATCATATTGTTTGATCCTTGCACGTGGTTGATTGTGTCCTTGTTGCTTGTTTGTCTTGTTTGGGTAGAGCCGGGAGATGAGTTTGCTAACAAGGAGCCCGTTGAGTTTGCTTTCGAGGATCCAGTCAACTCTGACAACTGTGCAGGCAAGATGATCATACCCTCGAAATCACTACTATCTTTGTTATGCTAGTTTGCTCGCTCTTTTGCTATGCCATTGCTACGATGCCTACCACTTGCTTTCAAGCCTCCCAAATTGCCATGTCAAACCTCTAACCCACCTTGTCCTAGCAAACCGTTGATTGGCTATGTTACAGCTTCGCTCAGCCCCTCTTATAGCGTTGCTAGTTGAAGGTAAAGATTGGAGGCCGTTCCTTGTTGGAGCATTTATTTACTTGTTGGGATATCATTATATTATCTTGTTATCTTAATGCATCTATATACTTGGTAAAGGGTGGAAGGCTTGGCATCTCGCCTAGTGTTTTGTTCCACTCTTGCCGCCCTAGTTTCTGTCATATCGGTGTTATGTTCCCGGATTTTGCGTTCCTTACGCGGTTGGGTTATAATGGGAACCCCTTGATAGTTCGCCTTGATTAAAGCTTTTCCAGCAATGCCCAACCTTGGTTTTACCATTCGCCACCTAGCCTCTTTTTCCCTTGGGTTTCCGGAGCCCGAGGTTCATCTTATTTTAACCCCCCCCCCCCCCCCCCCCGGGCCAGTGCTCCTCTGAGTGTTGGTCTGAACCGAGCTGCCTGCGGGGCCACCTCAGGGAAACTTGAGGGTTAGTTTTACTCGTAGATAGTCTCATCTGAGTGTGCCCTGAGAACGAGATATGTGCAGCTCCTATCGGGATTTGTCGGCACATTCGGGCGGTGTTGCTGGTCTTGTTTTAACCTGTCGAAGTGTCTTGAAGAACCGAGATACCGAGTCTGATCGGAACGTCTTGGGAGGAGGTCTATTCCTTCGTTGACCGTGAGAGCTTGTCATGGGCTAAGTTGGGACTCCCCTGCAGGGATTTGAACTTTTGAAAGTCGTGCCCGCGGTTATGGGCAGATGGGAATTTGTTAATGTCCGGTTGTAGATAACTTGAACCTTAACTTAATTAAAATGAATCAACTGAGTGTGTTACCGTGATGGCCTCTTCTCGGCAGAGTCCGGGAAGTGGACACGGTGTTGGAGTAATGTTTGCGTAGGTTGTTCTCTAGTTTCTTGCTCGCGCTTTGCCTCCTCTTCTCGCTCTCTTTTGCGAATAAGTTAGCCACCATATTTTGCTAGTCGCTTGCTGCAGCTCCACATATATTTTTACCTTGCCTTACCTATAAGCTTAAATAGTCTTGATCGCGAGGGTGCGAGATTGCTGAGTCCCTGTGGCTCACAGATTACTATTACACCAGATGCAGGGCCTGATGATTCCGCTCCAGGAGAGACGCTTGAGCTCAAGTGGGAGTTCGACGAGGACTCTCAACGTTACTATGTTTCCTTTCCTGATGATCAGTAGTGGTGCCCAGTTGGGGGTGATCGGGACCGTGTCGCATGTTGGGTTATCTTTTATTTTGGCGCCGTAGTCGGGCCATGAGTAATTGGTTGATGTAATGTTATTTATGTACTTGATTGACGTGGCGAGTGTAAGCCAACTATGTTATCTCCCCTTTATGATTTATATTACATGGGATGTTGTGAAGATTGCCTAACTTGCGACAAATGCCTTCAATGCGATTATGTCTCTAAGTCGTGCCTCGACACGTGGGAGCTATAGTCGCATCGAGGGTGTTACAGAGCCCAAGACGGCGTCACCACCAGAGCTTTGTGCAGGCGAAGACTACTTTTGTCAGGACAGCTGGTACTAGCTGTCCCCTTTCAAATTAGCCCGCCATTGTTGGCTCCCTTCCCGCTCGATATTTGGGAAGAGGACCAGGGCCTCTATAAATAGGACCAGCCACCCGCAGGATGAAAAAAGCGGGGTGAGAGGTTAGAGGTTGGAGAGAAGCATCATCAGTTCTGAAGAGAGAGAGAGAGAAGGGTGACTGGACTCCTCCCAGCAGTTCATCGCCCCAGCCAAGAACAGACCCTCGCGAGGCTGTTCTTCCTTGTATTGTTCATCACCATCAGCCGAAGAGGCAATCCACCACACCACACACTAGAGTAGGGTATTACACCACAACGATGGCCTGAACCAGTATAAACCCTGTGTCTCTTGTGTTGTTCTTTCCATAGCTTAGATCTTAGCGAGGCGGAGGGGTGCAGGTAGGTAGGAGGCGAAATCTCCGTGCGCACCCCAGTGTTCGAACCTCAAGGGTCTGCCGGAACCCTAAATCCGACAGAGGATGGTTGATGATGACGACGGCAACTAATCCCCCTCTCCGGAGCCCCGAACGGACTCCAGATCAGCCCTCCCGAGAGGTTTTAGGGCTTGGCAGCGGCTCCGTATCGTAAAACGTGATGATTTCTTCTCCCTGATTTTTTCTCATCAAAACTCAATATATGGAGGTGGAGTTGGAGTCGGAGACGCAACAGGGGGCCCACGAGGTAGGGGCGCGCCCCCACCCTCGTGAGAAGGGTGTGGGCCCCCTGGTCTTCATATTTGGCGAGGATTTATTATTATTTTTTCTAAGACCTCCCGTGGAGTTTCAGGTCATTCCGAGAATATTTGTTTTCTGCACATAAAACAACATCATGGCAATTCTGCTGAAAATAGCGTCCGTCCGGGTTAGTTCCATTCAAATCATACAAGTTAGAGTCCAAAACAAGGGCAAAAGTGTTTGGAAAAGTAGATACGAGGGAGACGTATCAACTCCCCCAAGCTTAAACCCTTGCTTGTCCTCAAGCAATTCAGTTGACAAACTGAAAGAAAGAAAGAAAAACTTTTACAAACTCTGTTTGCTCTTGTTGTTGTAACTATGTCAAGCCAGCATTCAAGTTTTCAGCATAGATCATAACTAACCACATTTGCAATAATTCTCAGGTCTCATAATTACTCATATCAATAGCATAATCAACCAGCAAGTCATAATAATAAATCTCGGATGACAACACTTTCTCAAAACAATCATAATATGATATAACAAGATGGTATCTCACTAGCCCTTTCTGAGACCACAAAACATAAATGCAGAGAACCTTTAAAGATCAAGGACTGACTAGACATTGTAATTCATGGTAAAAGAGATCCTATCATAGTCATACCCAACATAAATTAATAGTGATGAATGCAAATGACAGCTGTGCTCTCCAGCTAGTGCTTTTTAATAAGAGGGTGATGTAAATGGATAGGCCCTTCGCAGAGGGAAGCAGGGATTTGTAGAGGTGCCAGAGCTCGGTTTTGCAATAGAGATAAATTGTATTTTGAGCGGTATACTTTTATTGTCAACGTAACAACTAAGAGATGGCGATATCTTCCATGCTAAACACATTATAGGCGGTTCCCAAATAGAATGGTAAATTTTATACTCCCCCTCCACCAACAAACATCAATCCATGGCTTGCTCAAAACAACGAGTGCCTCCAACATACATCAGGTCCCAGGGGGGAGTTTTGTTTGCAATTAATTTTGATTTGGTTTGCATAAAGCATGGGACTGGGCATCCCGGTGACTAGCCATTTTCTCGTGAGTGAGGAGCGGAGTCCACTCCTCTTGAGAATAACCAGCCTAACACAGAAGATAAGGACAGCCTTTGTTGATACATGAGCTATTCGAGCATACAAAACAGAATGTTTATTTGAAGGTTTAGAGTTTGGCACATACAAATTTACTTGGAACGGCAGGTAGATACCGCATATAGGAAGGTATAGTGGACTCATCTGGAATAACTTTGGGGTTTAAGGGATTGGATGCACAAGCAGTATTCCCTCTTAGTAGAGGTGAAGGCTAGCAAAAGACTGGGAAGCGACCAACTAGAGAGCGACAACAGCCATGTACATGCATTAAAATTAATAAACATTGGATGCAAGCATGAGTAGGATATAATCCACCATGAACATAAATATCGTGAAGGCTATGTTGATTTGTTTCAACTACATGCGTGAACATGTGCCAAGTCAAGTCACCTAAATCATTCAAAGGAGGATACGACCCCATTATACCACATCATAACCATCTTAATAGCATGTTGGCACACAAGGTAAATCATTATAACTCATAGCTAAGCAAGCATGGCACAAGCAACTATGATCTCTAATTGTCATTGCAAACATGTTTATTCATAATAAGCTGAATCAAGAACGCGGGACTCATCATATTTACAAAAACAAAAGAGGTCGAGTTCATACCAGCTTTTCTCATCTCAGTCAGTCCATCATATATCATCATGATTGCCTTTCACTTGCACGACCGAACGGTGTGAATAATAATAAGAGTGCACGTGCATTGGACTAAGCTAGAATCTGCGAGCATTCAATAAACAGGAGAAGACAAGGAAATATGGGCTCTTTGGTTAATTCAATAATAATGCATATAAGAGCCACTTCAACAATTTAATTATGGTCTTCTCCTACTGACCCCAAAGAAAAGAAAAGAAATAAAAACTATTTACACGGGAAAGCTCCCAACAAGCAAAAGAAGAACGGGAGATATTTTTGGGTTTTCTTTTTAATTATTACTGCTACAGCGGAAAAATAAACTACTACTATTTTTTTTGGTTTTTCTTATGGTTTAACAAGCACACAAGAAGAAAGCAGGAAAAAGAAAATAAACTAGCATGGATATTACAGTGAAAAAGTATGAGCACCGACATCTAGCAATGAGTGTGTGTGAACATAAATGTAATGTCGGTGAGAAATACATACTCCCCCAAGCTTAGGCTTTTGGCCTAAGTTGGTCTATGGCCACGGCTGGCCTGGCGGATATCCATAATAATAATTGTTGGGGTCGTACTGTGATGAGAAGGAAGAAGGCTCCGATTGCCACTGGCTGGTAATCATCTCGGGATCCCACTGATAGTTAGACTGCCATGAAGGATCAAATTGTGGTTCCGGTTCTGGCTCCTCAGCTGGTGCAGGGTTCCGGTAGGCATGAATAGCTGCCAACGGAACAAGGTACGTGCCCGCAGTCAAATCAAACAAAGAAGGAGCAGGCAAGGTAATAGTCTCAGGGTGATGTTTATTAAAGAACAATTGATATTTAAGCTCCCCTGCCCTATTCTTAACAATAAAATCATGTGCCACCATACTTTTATGATCTAGATAAACACGGGGTAGCACCTTTTCTTCCTTCTCAGCATGCCTAATAGGTATGTTAAAATGTGCGGCTAGGCGTGTAGCATAAATGCCTCCAAAGATGGGGCCCTTAGTACGATTCATATTTAACCGTCTAGCAATAATACCGCCCAAACTAAAAGTGTTATCACTGTATAAACCTTGGAGTAGAATAATTAAATCAGGGATACTAAGGTTTCCACTGTTTCCGCGTCCAATTAAACAACGACTAGCAAATAATGCAAAGTAACGTAAAACAGGAAAATGTATGCTAGTGATTCGTGCATCGGAAACCTTCCTGGTTTCTCCTACAGTGATATTATTAATAAATCCCTCCACATCATCATGGTGTGGTTCTTCTGTCTTGCCCTCAAAAGGGACTAAACAAATACGACAGAAATCAAAAAGTGACATCTCCTTAGGCTCATCATATAAATGAAATTCCACCATAGGCAGTGAGTTCCTAGGATGAAAATAAAAGTTTTGCACAAAGGTATTTGTGAGTAAGAGATACTGATTGCATTGGTCGTGGAGGAAAGCGGTGAGGCTTGCATTTTGAGCCAATTCATAAAAATCTTCATACATACCGGCTGCTCTCAAGAAATCATCAGAAGGCCATTCACATGCCCGAATCTCCGCGGTGCGCGGCAAATTATACTTAGGCTTCGGTGCCTTTTCCTTCGAGCTTTGGCTCGATGAGCCCCTCAATAATATCCTCATCATTTTCTGAATAATTCTGAAATTTTTAGTAACTTCAAAATAAAAGTGAATCAAACTCAATAAAACTGATAGCAACTACTCCCACAAGTGCCTAGAGCCTATATCATGCATCAAAACTACTTCGAACCATATAAATTTGACATGCAAGCTCAAGAACATGGTCACCAATGCAGAACAAATTTGCAATGAATAAAGCACTGGAACAAAAACTAATTGGACCAATGGATGAGTCACATACCAAGGAACAATCTCCCCAAGCAGTTTTGCGAGAGGTGCTTTGAGCAAGGAGATCGAAAATCACAACAAAAGTGGCTGGAACACGTGCTTGAGTTGGTTTTTCGGGTATGTGTGAGATAGAGGAAGAAGATGGGTGCTGGGATAAGTGGAGGAGGGCCACCATGGGCCCACGAGGAAGGGGGCGCTCCCACCACCCTCGTGGCCAGGTGTCAGCTCCTCCCGCGGTAATTTTTGCACAGTAAATCCTCAAATATTCCCGAAAAAATCATATTAAATTGGCATGTCATTCTGAGGACTTTTATTTTCGGGATATTTTTATATTGCATGGATAATCAGATAACAGACAGAAAAATACTATTTTTACTTTATTTAATATAAATAACAGAAAATATAGAGTGGGTACAGAAGTTTGTGCTTCTAGTTTCATCCATCTCATGCTCATCAAAAAGAATCCACTAACAAGGTTGATCAAGTCTTGTTAACAAACTCATTCTGATAATCATGGAACCGGAGAAATTTCTAATAACACTAAGTTACCTCAACGGGGATATGCACATCCCCAATAATAAGTATATCATATTTCTTCTTGACAGTAGGAAGAGGAAATTCAAAACCTCCAAATATAATCGATGGAATTTTTCCAATGGGGTTGATACTATGGACTTGAGGTTGTTTCCTCGGAAAGTGTATCATATGCTCATTACCATTAACATGAAAAGTGACATTGCCTTTGTTGCAATCAATAATAGCCCCTGCAGTATTAAGAAAAGGTCTTCCAAGAATAATAGACATACTATCATCCTCGGGAATATCAAGTATAACAAAGTCCGTTAAAATAGTAACGTTTGCAACCACAACATGCACATCCTCACAAATACCGACAGGTATAGCGGTTGATTTATCAGCCATTTGCAAAGATATTTCGGTAGGTGTCAGCTTATTCAAGTCAAGTCTACGATATAAAGAGAGAGGCATAATACTAACACCGGCTCCAAGATCACATAAAGCAGTTTTAATATAATTTCTTTTAATGGAGGAAGGTATAGTAGGTACTCCGGGATCTCCAAGTTTCTTTGGTATTCCACCTTTAAAAGTATAATTAGCAAGCATGGTGGAAATCTCAGCTTCTGGTATCTTTCTTTTATTAGTAATGATATCCTTCATATATTTAGCATAAGGATTTGTTTTGAGCACATCAGTTAATCGCATACGCAAAAAGATAGGCCTCATTTCAGCAAAGCGCTCCAAATCCTCATCATCCTTTTTCTTGGGTGGTTTTGGAGGAAGAGGCATGGGTTTCTGAACCCAAGGTTCCCTTTCTTTACCATGTTTCCTAGCAACAAAGTCTCTTTTATCATAACATTGATTCTTTGATTGTGGGTTATCAAGATCAACAGCAGGTTCAATTCCTACATCATTGTCATTACTAGGTTGAGCATCATCATGAACATCATTATTAACATTTTCACTAGGTTCATGTTCATTACCAGATTGTGTTTCAGCATCAGACATAGAGATATCATTTGGATTATCAGGTGGTTCAACAATAGGTTCACCAGAAGTTTGCACAGTTCTATCATTTTTCTTTTTCTTCCTTTTAGAAGAACTAGGAACATCAATATTATTTCTCTGAGAATCTTGCTCGATTCTCTTAGGGTGGCCTTCAGCATACAAAGGTTCCTGAGTCATTCTACCAGTTCTAGTAGCCATTCTAATAGCATAATCATTTTTCTTACTATTAATTTCATCAAGCACTTCTTTTTGAGCTTTAAGTACTTGTTCTACTTGAGTGGTAACCATAAAAGCAAGTTTGCTAACAAGTTTAAGTTCATCTTTAATATCAGCCATATAATCACCCAAGCGTCTAATCATATAAGCATTTCCTTTTAATTGTCTACCAAAATAAGCATTGAAATCGTCTTGCTTATACATAAAGTTATTAAACTCATCCAAGAACTGACTAGCAATTTTAGTAGGAGGGACTTCAGCTTTATCATATCTATAGAGAGAATTTACCTTTACTACATGCGTCGGGATATCGGGATCAGGAGGTTCTTCAACAAATAAATAATTGAGATCATAAGTTTCTTCAACAGGCGGTATATTAAGACCATGTATTTCTTCAATAGGGGGTAAATTCTTAACGTCTTCAGCTTTAATAACTTTTTCTTTCATAGATTTCTTTGCCTCTTGCATATTTTCGGGACTGAGAAATAGAACACCTCTCTTCTTCAGAGTTGGTTTAGGAATAGACTCAGGAATTGGAGTAGGAGCTGGTTCAGGAGCTGGCTCAGGAGGTGGCTCAGGAGGTGCCCAATTATTTTCATTTGTCAACATATTATTCAATAGAATTTCAGCTTCATCCGGTGTTCTTTCCCTGAAAAGAGAACCAGCACAACTATCCAGGTAATCTCTGGAAGCATCGGCTAGTCCATTATAAAAGATATCAAGTATTTTAGGTTTCTTAAGAGGATGATCAGGCAAAGCATTAAGTAACTTGAGAAGCCACCCCCAAGCTTGTGGGAGACTCTCTTCTTTAATTTGCACGAAGTTGTATATTTCCCTCAAAGCAGCTTGTTTATTATGAGCAGGGAAATATTTAGCAGAGAAGTAATAAATCATATCCTGGGGACTACGCACACAACCAGGATCAAGAGAATTAAACCATATCTTAGCATCACCCTTTAATGAGAACGGAAATATTTTGAGTATATAAAAGTAACGCGATCTCTCATCATTAGTAAACAGGGCAGCTATATTATCTAACTTAGTAAGATGTGCCACAACAGTTTCAGATTCATAGCCATAAAACGGATCAGATTCAACCAAAGTAATTATGTCGGGATCAACAAAGAATTCATAATCTTTATCAGGAACACATATAGGTGAAGTAGCAAAAGCAGGGTCGGGTTTCATTCTATCTCTAAGTGATTCTTTGTTCCATTTAATTAATAACCTCTTAAGCTCATATCTATCTTTGTAAGCAAAAATAGCGGCAGAAGATTCCCTATCAAAAAGATAGCCCTCAGGAATAACAGGCATATTTTCATCATCACTATCATCATCGTATTCAGATTCAATAATTTCTTTTTCTCTAGCCCTAGCAATTTGTTCATCAAGAAATTCACCAAGGGGCACAGTAGTATCAGACATAGAAGCAGTTTCATCATAAGTATCATGCATAGCAGAAGTGGCATCATCAATAACATGCGACATATCAGAACGAATAGCAGAAGCAGGTGTAGGTGTCGCTAGCTTACTCATAACAGAAGGTGAATCAAGTGCAGAGCTAGATGGCAGTTCCTTACCTCCCCTCATAGTTGAGGGATAGATCTTGGTTTTTGGATCTCTCAAGTTCTTCATAATAATAAGCAGATATAAATCCCAAGTGACTCAAAGAATAGAGCTATGTTCCCCGGCAACGGCGCCAGAAATTAGTCTTGATAATCCACAAGTATAGGGGATCGCAACAGCTTTCGAGGGTAGAGTATTCAACCCAAATTTATTGATTCGACACAAGGGGAGCCAAAGAATATTCTCAAGTATTAGTAGCTGAGTTGTCAATTCAACCACACCTGGAAACTTAGTATCTGCAGCAAAGTGTTTAGTAGCAAAGTAATATGATAGTAGTGGTAATGGCAACAAAAGTAAAGATAGTAAAAGTAATGTTTTTTGGTATTTTGTAGTGATTGTAACAGTAGCAGCGGAAAAGTAAATAAGCGTAAACCAGTATATGGAAAACTCGTAGGCACCGGATTAGTGATGGATAATTATGCCGGATGCGGTTCATCATCTAACAGTCATAACATAGGGTGACACAAAACTAGCTCCAATTCATCAATGTAATGTAGGCATGTATTCCGTATATAGTCATACGTGCTTATGGAAAAGAACTTGCTTGACATCTTTTGTCCTACCCTCCCGTGGCAGCGGGGTCCTATTGGAAACTTAGGGATATTAAGGCCTCCTTTTAATAGAGAACCGGAACAAAGCATTAGCACATAGTGAATACATGAACTCCTCAAACCACGGTCATCACCGGGAGTGGTCCCGATTATTGTCACTTCGGGGTTGCCAGATCATAACACATAGTAGGTGACTATAGACTTGCAAGATAGGATCAAGAACTCACATATATTCATGAAAAGATAATAGGTTCAGATCTGAAATCATGGCACTCAGGCCTTAGTGACAAGCATTAAGCATAGCAAAGTCATAGCAACATCAATCTCAGAACATAATGGATACTAGGGATCAAACCCTAACAAAACTAACTCAATTACATGATAAATCTCATCCAACCCATCACCGTCTAGCAACCCTACGATTGAATTACTCACGCACGGCGGTGAGCATCATGAAATTGGTGATGAAGGATGGTTGATGATGACGACGGCGACGAATCCCCCTCTCCGGAGCCCCGAATGGACTCCAGATCAGCCCTCCCGAGAGGTTTTAGGGCTTGGCAGTGGCTCCGTATCGTAAAACGCAATGATTTCTTCTCCCTAATTTTTTTCTCATCGAAACTCAATATATGGAGGTGGAGGTGGAGTTGGAGTCGGAGACGCAACAAGGGGCCCACGAGGTAGGGGGCGCGCCCTCGGGGGGGGGGGGCGCCCCCCACCCTCGTGAGAAGGGTGTGGGCCCCCTGGTCTTCATATTTGGCGAGGATTTTTTATTATTTTTTCTTAGACCTCCCGTGGAGTTTCAGGTCATTCCAAGAATATATTTTTTCTGCACATAAAACTACATCATGGCAATTCTGCTGAAAACAGCGTCAGTCGGGGTTAGTTCCATTCAAATCATACAAGTTAAGTCCAAAACAAGGGCAAAAGTGTTTGGAAAAGTAGATACGACGGAGACATATCACTACTCCCGAACCCAACGAGAGCGTCGTGTTTGTCTCCCACTTCCTCCGAGGACTAGGCCTCGCTCTGGATCCCTTTGTTAGGGGTCTTATGTTCTATTACGGGCTAGATTTTCATGATCTGGCCCCGGATTCCCTTCTTCACATCTTGACATTTATTGTCGTGTGTGAGGCCTTCCTCCGCATTACCCCTCACTTCGGCATGTGGCTCAAGACCTTCGATGTGAAGCCGAAGATGATCGAGGGGCAGCACGCAGCGTGCGGAGGCGCTTCAATAAGCAAAATTGCTAACGCTCCATGGCCTGAGGGTTACTTCCCAGAGGTGTCCGAATTGTGGTAGCGGGAGTGGTTCTACATCACAGCTCCCCGAAGTGCCAAGTGGGTAGCTGCCCCCACCTTTCGCTCAGGCCCCCCCACCACAACCGATGTCATGGATCAGCAGGGGGCTGAGCTGGGGTCCAGCCAAGG